>NW_026623733.1:124077-136924 GCF_030028575.1 Malurus melanocephalus | reverse complement strand
TTCACATAGCAGTCACCCATGTWGTTTGTTGTTTTATTAAATCTAAATTCGGAATCAGGTTTGAGCATTTGCAATTTCAAATTAAGAAACTCAATGACTACTTTCTGGAAAGCAACTTTCTTTCCTTAGGTATGACTAAGAATTTTAAGATTTTTTTTTTTTTTTTTCTTAAGATACCTTTGGAGATTTTCCTTCTGCTCCAGAACAGGCATGGACACTCAAGACCGTTTGCCTATCCTCACTTGTTTTAAAGAGTGCATCCTGGATTAATACTGGTTTACCACAGGGAAGASGTGGTTAAAACATTGGTGTTCATCCCTGCATGTTAGTATTCCAAAAGCGTAACCTTTCCTGTTCTATTTATTTCTACATAGCAGTCAGAAAGTTTTCTCCCATAAATTGCTCCCAACCCACTCCAGACATCACCTCTGTAAGTTGGGGACAAAGACCATTATTGTCTTCCTAAGGCAAGGAAAGTTCTCTATTGGTGCAGTAGGAATAGGCAGAGCTCAGTCTGTGCAAAGKATCTCATATTTTTCAAGCTGGGTTCAGTAACACTGCTAATGAACATTGCTGTCAATGTAATTCATGGGCTTCGTTTCTGTATGACCAAAAGARCTAGAAAGGTTGGAGTAATGTTTTGAATTCCAATGTCAATTGTAATTTATCTTATTTAAAATAGGAAAGCCTTCTTCCTGGGTGATCTGAAGAAAATACTTCACTGGAAATCAGACATGATAATAAATCACTCCTCAGTTTTCTCACATGAATAATTTGTTTCTTTTTATGCAAAGCCTGGAAACTAATTTGAAGTTGAGAGCAGAAATACACTAATAATCAATGCCTCTCATTTCCAGATTTGCTTCTCAGAGAGGTCAAAGCACTGTGTAAAAAATCAAATAGAATACTGGAAGGTGAAGGAACAGATATCTAACATGCAAAAGCTTAGTAACTGTAATGCTGCAACACAASAAGCAATGTAGCAAATAATGTGATTGGGGCAATGTCACCTTGAGCTTCAGTCCCTCCCTCTGAATTTATATGTATCTTAAGGAAAAAGGGAATCATAGTATATCTTACCTTTACGCTGTAAAGAAACTCACTGCATAACAGACAAGGTCRGGGCACTTTAAACACTGAGTTATAGAAGGGAGAAAATTAACTTTTTTTTTTTTGTGGACAGGTAATTTTTCAGTCTGATCAGTTCCCTGGTCATTTCCATTGCACAACACTCAAATCCATGTGCCAGCACAAGATCAAGAGTGAAAGGGGGCCACAAATAAGCAGATGGAGYGAGAGTGGCTCAGGACTGCTTCCGATGGCTGCTCTGGCTCGTGTCAGCTGGGAACATACATCAAACTGCATATGAGCTGCTGCCTGCTCTCACTCTGGACAAGCTGTGAGAAAGAGTATGACCTTTAGTTGTAAACACAGAAATCTGCCAAGTGATTTTTGCTCCTGGAATATCACATTGTGTGGACCAGATTGAGGTGGCCTATTCCACCTAAAGCTTTCCACCAGATGTTTCCCATCGGTTGCCTGGATTGTGCCCCACTCAGCACCTTGCTTAGCCCATCTGAAGGGCTGAAGTGTAGAGTGTCAAAGGTATTACATTCCATTTTCTGACAGACTCAGGAATACTGGTGAAATAAGCATTGCCTGGGTATGTCTCTATTTTCACCGTCAGTCCACAATGTTTTCAATGACAGTTTCAGAAACTCTTCTTTATCGCTTACAGAGACAAATGAGTATTTTTTGGTCAGAAAGAAAGTTTTCAGTACAAAATTAAGACTTTTTAACTCTATTTAAAATCCAGCAGATAATCAGGATGCCACATGAGGGTTGGTGGTGATGTATTSAATGGCTTAATGTTCCAGTTTCTCTGGTTTACATACTGAAGAGCCTATTTGGATTCTACTACTTTACACTTAAAAGTTGAAGAGAGGGTACACAATTCATTAACTATGTGCAGGAGGAAATAGCAGTTTCTGGGTTTATTTTGTGGTTGACTTGTGGTGGGTTTGTTTTTTAGTTTATTTTATTTTGCCACTGAATAGTGAAGAGTTTAAAAATACCCTGAGTCTGAAAAAATATTTGGAAAAAATACTATTAATAATGTAGGAAGAAAAAATTCCTCCTTATCTTTTTGAATCATTAGAAACCTGGGGTCTGATTCAGTCATTTTTCTTTCCCATTGTTGCTGATTTCAGCTCACTATTAAAAAAACATATACCTTGTTTCTACTGAATAATCTAATTCTGTTCATACAAATCTGAGCTCAGTTCATTAAAAGATTTTATCCAATGTATTTCCTTACACATGTACAAGGCCTGTTTCATTTTGGTAATAAAATTTATTATGAGTGATAACATTGCATGCTCAAAGAGTTAGAACAGAAAGGTAGATAGCCTTGTAGTCCAAACACTACCATTCTATCTAGGTAATCTTGGTTCTAATTTAGATTATGTAATAATTTTATTATAAGTGATTTAGAAAATCCCCTACTCTTGTTGGTTGAAATTCATCTTACTTGAGTTAATTAGATACTAAAGTAAGATGTTATGAAATTTAGCAAGTGAGCGAGCTGACCGAGGAGAGAGGCTAGGATGCCAGATTTACAAAGGAAAATATTTGTTCATGTGTATCAAATATAACCACCCTGATTGTGCTTTTATGTAGGGTTCTTATAGCCTTCAAATATTTAGGTAAACATGATTTGACTGATCACTCTCACCCATACTACTGTTTACTAATATTGGTAAAACTTTGCAAAGTAACCATATTTCCTGCAGCATTCTTGCTGCCTGTCTATAGATCCAGACATCCCTGGAGTCATTATTTATAAAATTACTTGTCTATGATTCCAGACAATGCTGGGAGGGTTTTAAAGACTTGTTAGAGAAACAGGAATAGTGTGATCAGCAGGACCAGGGCAGTTYGCCCGTGTTTGATACTTTTGAAGCCACACCTCAAATCCTGTGTTCAGTTCTGGGCCCCTCATTAAGAGAAAGAGATTGAGGGGCTGGGGCAAGTCCAGAGAAGGGCAACGGAGCTGGGGAAGGGTCTGGAACRCCAGTCTGATGAGGAGTGGCTGAGGGAGCTGGGGGTGTTTTACATGGAGAAAAGAAGGCTCAGGGAGGGCCTTATTGCTCTCTGCAACTGCCTGAAAGGAGGGTGTAGCCAGGTGAGGGTCACCCTCTTCTCTCAAGTAACAAGCAATTAGACACAAGGAAAATGCCCCAAGTTGTGCCAGGGAAGGTTTACATCAGCTATTAGGAAAAATGTTTTCATGAAAACTGTTGTCAAGACTTGGAACAGCCTGCCCAGGGAAGTGGTTGAATCACCATCCCTGAAGGTATTTCTGTGATGTGGCACTTGGGGACATGGATTAGTAGTGAACTTGGCAGTGCTGGGTCAATGATTGGACTCAAAGGTCTTAAAAGTCTTTTCGGACCTAAATGATTCTATGACTCTAAAGGGACTAGGGTGCTGGTGTTACCTTGGTTTTCCAGGGAGAGAGACAAACTTTCAGTAGTTGCTCTCATCTCAGATATTCTGAAGTGACCTGTGAAAGTGCCATTTCCCTTCGGTTGGCAGCAGAGGATGAATGTGAATGTTCCCCCAATAACAGCCCCTTCAGATGGACTCCAWGCCCCTGAATAGTTCCTACTGCAGYGAACCTGAACCAGCTCTTGATGAGATAAGGGACCACAGAGGTGGCTTTCCATGGGCAGCTGTTGTGAATCCCTGTCCAGAGAAGTCCTCCTCTAAGCACCTTTGTCTGTTTTAGGAAGTATTATGTACTGTGCTCTATATGTAAAATATGTGTATCTTCTTACATCCACCTTTATTGCCACACACATTTTTTCTCTCTGGGAAAAAAAAAAAAAAAAAGAAAAAAAAAAAAAAAAAAAGAAAAAAAAAAAAAAAAAAAAAAAAAGAACAAGATGTGGCTGAGAGTATTTATTATCATCTAATAAGGCATAGATCTTACTCTTCATTCATATTTATCACACCATATTTCAGTAACGCAAGTTGTTATGGAATTCTATTCATGAATATCAGATGAGAGCAAATCAGACAGTGGGATTCATCTGACAAAATAATAAACATCTGCAGTGTTAGTAGATGTGTTGATGCAAATTAATAATTCTGAGTTACTTCATCTAATACGAGGGAAATTAAAACAGGCCTGTCTGTAGAGAGCCATGTGAACTGGTTTAGATGATTTCTTTTGCACTATCTGTATTCTGCTCAGAAAGTTCATCTTCTCTACTGAATTGAGAGTGACTAGCTCAGTTGTAGACATTGCCAGTATGGATGTCTGCATTTAGTGAAATTCATGCCTTCCAAAATGTGTGAAATGCTGAGATCCACGGTTCTTTCTTACTCAGATTTTGATAGGTCAATGCCAACAGATGTATGCCACACAATATTCCATACTCTCTACAGTCTGCTTGTCAGGTCTAATATATCAACCTCACAGTCTTCTACATCACTATCCTCACTCAACATGGTCTGTCTGCTGGTAGGAAAAGGTGATTGTGTCTTTTCTGCCTGATTTCTCTCACGAGATTATCTGTCAAAAAGCAGTTATGCTTGAAAGCTGAGCAGTTTGGAGCATTTCTACCTCCTGAATCGTTACCCAAATGTTTTTGAAACAAGTACGACTTCACCGTCTCTCACTTGTTATTAAGCTTTTGGCACTTTCTCGTGCCTGATGTTTCAAATGAAGTTTGGAAAGCCCTGTAATGTATTTAAACATCAGGATAATGTAGCAGTTGGTGAGCACTTTCCTACCTGAACTACACAGATAAATGGCTTGYGATTCAAAGATGAGATTGATCAGTCTTCACAGCTTGATTTTGGGTGGATCTGTGCTGTGCATCATGCTGGACTAACTGAAAAATTTGCATAATATTACCCAGTGCTTGGCAGAGATATGCAATTGAACCCTGCGCACAGGACAGCATTAATTCATCACAGCACATAAGTTAATTACCCTGGTCTGCTGGCAATGCTAATTAACCAGGGCACAGAGACACACTTACTTGGTTATTTCTCTTCTGTTTCCAGAGCTAGCTTGCCTGGCATAGCTCATAAATTTAAACACCTTTATTCTTAGCCTAAAGGGGATGTGCCCTGGAGTGTCCTGGATCATAATGAGTGTCACTTCATGGGTAGCCTCTTTWATTTCAGTGTGTTATAAATCCATTAGAAGTATCCAAATGTATCTGTGCTTGCTCATAACAAAAAAACCACATTGTTCTGCATGTTACTCAAAATATCTCTTGGTCAATGATGAGAATCACTTTTTTTTTAGAGAATCTCATCTAAGGTTAGAGAGAAGCATAAAACAGTTTGCCATTTTAGCCCAAGTCATTTATGATTTTTAGTAACAAAGCCTTTATAATAAAACTTGACTCAATTTGCATTTGACAGAACTAAATGCATTAGCAGTGTGGTAACTTAATTTTTTTATTTGCATTACTAAACATCAAATATATAGTTAGGGACCAAGATACTGCTGTGCAAGGAGCTGTCTGACTGTAATAAAGAGAGACAGTTTTTTGTCTTAAGGGAGCCTGTACTTGAATAGCCAAGAAAGAGAAAAGAGAAACACAGACTGAGGGTGAAATAACTCACCTAAGCTCACACAGCAGATCAAGGAAAGAGCCATATTTTACTTCTCCTTCCAAATATTCCCTGTCTCTCCTTAAGCACATTTTTTTGCMAGACACTAAATTAATTCGTTGATTTTTAAACTCCATGTGAATTCTGGGCTCAGGGGTCGCATGATAAACTCAGAGACTAAAATCTTCTCAACAGCTGCAAGAAGAAGTAAATTCARACTTGCTTGTCAAATGCAAGCCTGCTGCTGGGAGCCCCAAGCTCTCGGGGGCTGTGTGTGGTTTGTCTCCACATCACCCTGACTTGCTGATTAAGCAAAATATATGTGCTTGAGTCCATTCAGACACATAGAAAGTTTGTCATATGGAAAGCTCTAGAAAAGCAGGGAAGAGGATCAGATCCAAAAACCATATTTACTTCATATTTTAGCAGCAATTAAACTTACTCCTCTCCAGAGCACGGAAAGTGAGTGCTACCTTCTCAATGGCTGGCTCAGGAAGTATGCTGGAAATGTTCSTGGGCCTTCTTCCCATTGGCTCCAGACAACCATGGCAACAAAGCTGAGCCCGTTCTGTGTACAGTATTTTAGGAACAGGGAAAAGCAGCATATTTCCTTGTGGTCAGAGTTTTATTCTGTCTTAGAATGATTAATTTAGTAAGAAATGTGTGTTTATAAAGGTGAAGATATGACTCATGGCAAGGAAAATCCTAAACATCTGACCTTGTCATAGAATCTTTCCTATTCCTTAGTTTCATATGGCTGAAGACCAAGAGGGATTATTAAAGGAGGAGTAAGGGGGTAGCTGGTGCCACAATTACAGAATTAAACACACATTACACATAACAAAACTGATTTTTAGAAGTCAGGATGATGCCAAACTGCTAAAATGCCCAAATCATGTGGTGCAATAAGCGCTGTCACTTTAGGAAAAAGCTGTTTTGCTGTTGGACTGTGCCTGTCACAAGCCATCAAACATCAACTGCTCACATCCCTACAGAGGTCAGCCAAGTAGTCTCAGATCACTATCCTGTGTCCCTCCAGAGAAACCAAGAGAAACAGCAGTGGTATCAATGCTCACTGCCCAAAATAGTTTGAAATCTACCTCTTCATCTGTCYTTTTAGTTTACTACAAGATTGATCAGATGAACTGATATACCATTTCTATCAATAAAAAGAAAGGAGAATATGGAAATACTGAAGAAGATATGTATGTAGACATTATAGATTCACACATGTGCAACAGATTTATGTATCAGAATTTAAGTTTCATAYCCTGTTTTGGTCCTCAGATTAAAGTGGAATCTATTTTCAAAAGTTTATTCCTAAAGTATGCTTTGATATTCTAACAGACAAAAGACAGAAAAGTTGAGACACCTCCTTAGTTTGGGAGCCTTTAAAAAGTAAACCAAACCAYCTTGTTAGTGCTTCTGGAATAGTATAAATTAGGCAAGATTTAATGCTGGGAAAAAAAAAATCTGACTCCTGACAATGCATGATGTCTTACCTTGTATGGTCTTGATTTCCCATTAACTGAGCCTTCCYTAACCTGGGTGTCACCCACTAGCCCATTAATTGTCTTTCTCCCCTGCCTGACACACTCAGCACATTTCACACTAATAAGGGTTCAAGAGTTCACTAACACTTCAGTTCATGAGGCCTTAAGTGTTAGCAGCAACAGAACCCTAYAGTACAAGTTTATTCATAGATTTAACATAAATATATATTACTGCACAGAAACTTCATGTGTATGCAAGGCAAACTGCCTGAAGCTGCATTTTTTTCTACTAAAAATTTAAAGTTCTAGTTTTCACTCAGTTCTGTTTGTCTAGAGCCCATGTTCACACTCCTTTACCCTGAGGGCAGCTGGCTACAGGCTTGATGCACGAGCTTTGATTTTCACTGCACTCTTAACAGTAACCTGCAAGTGCTACCAGCATTCTGAGGACTTTGTATGTTTTTCTGCCCTCTCTGTGACCAAACCCAGAATTAAATAGAATGTTCACAGATGTAGATCTGCATGAACTCATTCCAGGGCCAGAAGGGGCCATGAGACCAGTACAAACTGTAGTTGGATTAAGGAATCTCTGCTCTGATTGACGCACAATTTCATTTGAAAAACTTCAGGACACGGCATCTCCTTCCCAAGTGCAGAGACATAGACTGCATAAAATATTTCAAATTTAATTGACTTCACTAATAGGATATTATGTCTTAATTTGTATAACTTCAGTTTTCAGGTGCTGAATCTTGTTTTCGTCTTCCAGAAAGGTTAGGGAAAAAAAAAAAAAAAAAAAAAAGCACCTCCTTCCATCATCAGAATTCAGCACACCACAGAATAGAGCTCAAGAGAGTACAGAATCTACCTTCATGCTGTAATGTTGCTTTCTAATTTATGGATCATTTTACAGGGATCCTTTTGAGTACAAGTACATCTGCACTCTCTTTGACATGGACAATACAAGCTGGCAAGATACAGTGAAACAGCATCACTGCTATGTGAATAGAAACCAGAGCTGAAGGGATTCCCTGTTCATACATCTAGGATGGTTTTAATCCTTCAGGTGACAGAAATGCACTGAGAGCTCACACTGAGGTGAGTACAACTCCATGGTCTTTCTTAAATTTATTTCTTTCCAGAAGTCTCYGCTTCCACAAGAATAAAGTGCTTTTTCTGTTCCTGTATTTAATCCAGCTGTCTGCATTACTTCTGTGTCACCAAACTGCTGTCAACTGCAAGCTTAACCAATGGATATTTTCTCTTCCTCTATGGATCATTTATCCTCACAACTCCCTTCTGGAACAGAGGTGTACCTTTCCCACCCCTGGAAGCTCTTTGAGTGAATAGTAAGAAATACTAAGTTTCATAAACAAAGAATAAACTTCCAGGCTTTGTGGTCCTCTGGTGAAATTACTCTATGTTTTGTTTTGGATTAGGCATAGAATTAGGTCTCCTGAATTGTGCTGCCTAGGCAAGATAGACAGGATCAAAGACGAGTTGGAAGCAACCTGGACTTGAAAAGGCTTAATCCTGTCAGGGCTGATGTGCCTCTCATTATCTGGCATYGAGGTTTATGAAAAATGTTCAGAAAGGTAAACACTGGAGAATTTAAGCAGTTGAGTGGAGTTTCAAGATCTGAAGTCAATCTGGAAAAAGGTTATTAAAACAGATCGGATTTTTATGCATCTATCCTATGTATCATGATCTTATGATGTAGCTAGGAATAAATCACACGACAGCTAAAACTGTGTGGGGTGGAAGGGCTCAGGTGATGGCCAGGGTACATCGACATTCATAAATGGGAGAACCAGGGTTGTCAGCACTGGAGTCCTGGCTCATTTCCTCTGCTTGGTAGCTTGCTGCTTTCCTCTGCTAGCTCACTCACTGGCTTCTTCAAATTTTTTCAACAAGCTCTACCAAGGCCACAACCAAAAACTGTTCTGAAGCAGTTCACTAGAGCTACTAATAAACATCAGAAAGAAAGAAAAAAAACTTTAAGTTGCCTCCTTCTCTCACATATAGGTCTTATATATTATCCCAGCAAAATTTTCTTCCCCAGACACCTCACCTTGCTGTTCTATGAAACCTCCACTCCGATGGGCTGATACACTGACCTCACATTGTTTCTGAAAGTTTAAGAAAGAAATAAGGAAAACAATTACTTCTCTCCTTGGATTACCACCTAGTGTACAGAAGAGTTTGGTAAGTAATATGAATGCAGCTGGGCCATGCAACTAATCCTCAGTGCCAGAAAAAAAACGATCCTTGGTCCTATTTTGTGTATTGTTATAGGTGTAGCCATTGTTTCCACACAAAACTACATCATCCACTGAGAAAAAAACATCCATTCTTATTCACTTGGTTTTCTCCCCTGACTTTTTATGTGCTGACACCTCTCAGCAAGAGAGAATTCTCCTGCAGGGAATCTCAGCTTCATTTTGTAAGCATTTGCTAAATAGAGAGATAAGTTATCCACAAAATTTTTTTGTGTCTTCAAAGCAACTGTTTACTGTTAACTACTTTTTCTTRGGATCAGAGATATTTTCCTGCCTTTTTATTTTATTATTTTTATATTACAAGCAAGGCCAAAAGACCACAAATTGATTGTATACTAAAACTCTTGCCTCTCACCCATATTAGTGCCCATGTCCCTTGGAAGACCCTATCAGGCTCTTCAGGTGCTTAAATGWCTTTAATTATCCCCAGGCATGCAGCACAACCCTCCCTCTCTCCTGGACCCTGGAGGCAGTGGGAATCTGCAGCTTGTGGCTTGCCAAGGAAAAGGCAGGAGTGAATTGAAGAAGCACACCAACACTGCCTGTAGCTAAACAGAAAAGGGCTGCTTAATTAATAATTTCTCTGTCTCTCTCTGTTTGCACTGCATTGTCTCTCTGTACAGCAGAATTAGGACTTAGAGAAAACAATAGCATAATGGAATTGTTTAAGTGGGTGTTTTCTTGAAAGGGATAAAATATGACTATGCTTCTTGCCAAGTTGTAGAGAACATTTTCACTGGAAAAGTAACTAGCCTGGAACACCAGAAACCTGAAAATGTGGGCATGGATTCATTCTGCCCCTGGGCTCCCCAGAGTTCAGCTGAACTCCAGGATTACTCAGTCACATCCTCGCCTTGTGTCCAGCTCTCCACTGGGAAAGCTGTCTTGTACTTCGAGGAGACACRGGAAGAGATGTGTGCTCTGTCACCCTSTGTCAGGTGACAGAKGTGCCAACAGCATAATGGGACATGCAAGCAATCCTCTCATGACCAACACCAGCCTTAGCTGCTGTCAGTTGATCAGGGCATGTCCCTCAGGGATGGAAAACATGAACTGGGACCAGCAGTGCAGAAGGTGGCAGTGAGTGGACTACAAGGGACCAAAAGAKCTCCCACCTCCTTTCCCTGCCTGAGGAACTTGTGGGGACCAGGCACCAGGGGTCACACCACAGCACAGCTGTGTTGCTCTGAGCCTTGGTCACCCAACCCCAGCCTCAGCTCTGGATCATTCTGCATTGCAGGAATTCGAGTTAACTGGTCTCCCGGTTTCAATCCCCAATTTTCTYGTTCAGCAGATCTCTAAAAGATCAGAGCTGTCCCAGACATCATTTTTTGCCTCCTCTGCAGTGGAAATCCTACTCACTTGCTAAACCTCTGTTCCTATTCTTCTGTTTTTATTTCTTCTCCTGCAGAGGAGTGTCAAATGAGAGAAAAACCATGAGGTACACAGTGTAAAATATCTGATTTTAATTTTTTTTAGCTTTCACACTGTTCTCCATTCAACTATCTACACAAAAAAAGTTTTAAAGAAGTCTCACAATTTCTTTCTCCCTTCCCCAGCATACTTTTAAACAAGTCATGTCAAACAAGTAATATATTCCTTTCCAACAGCAAAGTCAGTACTGCCAGAAACATTCACAACACTTATGTAACCACTGCCTGGTTATCCATGTGAAGGATTACTGCAGGTCTGTGTACATGCTGTGCTGGAGAGGTCAGTCTCCACAACCCATTCATCCTGACAATGGTATTGCTTTGACATGTGTTAAGAGCTCCTCATATAAAAATGCTAGCTGATACATTTTAATTTCCTTTTAGCTTTCCATTTCTCTCATGAAATGCAAGAAGGGACAAGTTTTGGGATTTTTTTAAAAAAAATCCATTTCTGCTGCTTTCTTCTGAGGCATTTAACAGGCTACAAGCATCTCTTTTATTCTTAGGATACAGAAGAGTCAGAAAAACTGATAAATGAATCAATCCTTTTATTTCTTTACCTGCCACCTGTACTCAACTCCTCCTTCAGATCAAAATTAGCAATGATTTCTGCAATTGTTACTGAAACAGCCAAAGAAACATGACAACAGTGAGGTGTTAACATCAATACTTAAACTAGGCAATGAACTTTCCTTCATTGATATTAAGCTGATATTAAGAATGATCCTGTATGACAAAAAAGGCATTTGCTTTTCCAAAGTTTGATTTTTYGATCCATTCTTTTGTTGTGGTAAACTACAGATTATGCAAAGCATGCATTTTTTCCTAACTAATATTTGTTCTAGAAAAAGAGAATTATGAAGGCAAGTTTAAAAAGGAAGAAAAGAGAGTCACAGCTGATTAATTTTCAGAATTTTTTTTTCCTTCCTGCAGAATGTAGCCTGAAAATTGGGAGAAGACAGCTGCAGGGCTGAAGAGGAGTGTCAGGGAGGAAGTAAATTTAGGTGTCTCCCATCCTAGTTCTGATAACTCAACTGTTGTATATCTGTGATGAACCAATACCTGCAAAATTGTGATTTCGGTTGTGATCACAAGGAAAATTATAGTCATGTCTTCTTGAGGAGCCTGGTCTTTTCTGCATGTCTGACATGGTCTGAAATTCACAGGCAGACTGGGTTACTCAACTTAAGAAAGAATTGCTTAAGGTGAGGTTTATCTTCCCTAGTTAGATTTGCAGTGTAAGCATTTGGTTCTGACCTCACCCCCTGTACTCCTTTAAAATCAGCATGAGAAATGGGCACCTTCAAAACATGGTTCACTTGAACCGTTTGAAGTAATCTTTTTCAGATTGTTCTCTGAGCTGATTCGACTCACTAATGTGGAAGAAAATGGTCCTGTCACATTTTCACAATTACTTCCTGGCCAAGTTAGTGAGCTTTATTAACTCACAAAGGGATGCCAATCGGGGAGCTGAACAGAGAAACAGGGAGATGTTCTGCACTCTGCAACCCTTGACACCCAAACTCTGTTTATCTTCCCATTTAGATGGGGATTTTTGTCACATGTTGTTGAAACAACATTCCCAGCTGTTTCCACTGATGGGGACATCAGCATTCCTGTTTGACATAAGCAGAGCAGTTTCCAAGTCAAATTAATGTGGAGAAAGCATTGAACATTGCAATTTTAACAGCTGAGATGGATATATGGATGAGAAAGAGGAATGGTGATTTAATGATAATACACATAAAATTTGGTTTTAAATAATATAACTGTCTATGAAAATGCAATGGCACATTTTATTTAGTTTTTGGACAGAAAAGGTAAGAACATTGTAGATTCAAAGCCAATCAATAAAATCAATAATAAAACTCCCACTGAAGACAGCAGGTGAATTTTCTTTAAAGTAAACTGAAGAATCAACTTTAAAAAATAAATATCAAGGCACTTGTTGACTGAGTGAATATGAATTTGTGTTGTGGTTTAACCGCAGCCAGCAAATAAGCACCAC
>NW_026623733.1:93968-123956 GCF_030028575.1 Malurus melanocephalus | reverse complement strand
AAAAAAAAGAAGAAGAAAGGAAAAGGAAAATAACAGATAGAAATATAAACCAAGAAAAACAAGGGATGCAACACAAAGGGTACTTTGACCAATGCCCAGCCTGTTCCTCAGCACTGAGGCCATCRGATTTCCCCCCATTTTAWATGCTGAGCATGATGATATATGGTGTGGAACACTTCTTAGGTCWGTTGGGGTCACCTGTCCCCACTGTGACCCCTCCCAGCCTTTTGTGTCCCTCAAGCTCCTCACTGGCAGGACAACATAAGAAGTTGAAACATCCTTGGCTTTGGGTAAGCCCTCTTCAGCAGCAACCAAAACATCAATGTGTAATCAACATTGTTCTTGTCCCAAACCCAAAACACAGCACTGTACCAGCTAATAAACAGGAAGAAAATTAACTCTATCCCAGTAAAAACTATGACAATTTAACAATCAGTTTATAACACGCTTGTTCAGAACAGATTATTTTGCCGACCAAATACATAATACAGAGATGTAAAAGATATACTTTGATTTTAAATAGGGGTGTAGAGRTTTTGTAGCATATAGCCAGAGATAGAGCTACACAATATTTTGCTGATGGCTTGTTCTGTCTCATCTATCAAAAATGTTAAATGTCAAAAATGTTTAACTCCAAAGGTTAAACCACAATTCACACACTTCTAAAAAGCAGGCTATGCTAGCTCCAGCTCTGAAACACAGCCACGTTCCTTCCAAGCCTCTAGTTTATAGCTGGCAAGTGCTAAAGTTCAGTAATTTTAAGCACCTGAGGAAAAAAGAAATTAACACTGGAAAATTAACATAAGGATTTATTCCATGCTAAAACTGACTTCAGGATTTTTTTTTTCCAAGCTATAAATATATCTGAGTAACTAAACACAAGCCTAGAAGAAAATCAGTCTCAAAAGCATATTTATTCACCTCTCTCACAGGGACATTAGAAGAACTGATTTGACCTAGACATGCAATACACATCAGGGTTTCTAGACAAAAGGCTGTAAAAATTCAGAGTTCTCTTACAATGAACTAGCTGAGTATGCTGAGAGCGCTGTTGTAATTTTAATAAAATTAATTTAATTTGAATTGGTAAGCAGTTGCTGAGAGACAGCAGGTCCCACTCCCACCTGTGAAGAAACCAGATCTTAATGGGGCTTTGCAAGGTCTATAAATGTGATAATGATTGCATAAAATAAGTGTACAAATGAGTTGCAAACCAAGCAACAGAATACTCGAATTACGTCTCTTCCCAGGCTTGATTTAAGCTAATTCTGAAAGARGCTTCCCATAAAGAAAGTACAGACCTTTTTTGGATAGCAGCACTAAAGTAAGTTAAATACTTATTGTAGGCATTAGTCAGGCTTGCATTCAGTGGGCTCTCCATTAAAGGTGTAGTTACATGAATGCTCTTTGTCTGGATATAAGAGCCCAGGCACACTTGTGAAAGGATGGATGGTTTGGATAGTGTGATTTATTGTACTCTGAAAGAAATGGCATTGAAAATAATCACGAGGCAAATCTAGACTGTAAAGGAAGGATGCTCTAAGAGACCAGAAAGAAAGGAGCCATTGCCAGTCCGTGTAACAGGAAAAGTATAAAGATGAGATGACAGGCTAAGCAGAGGACAAAGTTTGCAAAAATTAGTTGGATAATGGAAAGAAGTCTTTTTGAGAAACTTTAAATAATGCAGACGTAGGAACCTGGAAAAAAAAAATCTCTTTTTCCTTCCTATGCTACATTCAAATGGGAATGKCATCTTTTCAGGAGGTAGAATTACTCTGAAAGAAGTAGAAAGTGTTTTTCAAGGCCTTAAATGAGTAGAATAAGCTTTGACTGTTGGTAAAGGAGATGGCACAGGAATCAGAAACTGCTTAAAAAGGCAGACCTTTAGGGAGACCAAGAGAAAGCTCCTGTATCCAAGTCACAACTGCCAAGACAGTGCTTGAACCAAGATGGTTCTCTGAAAGGATTAMATGTCTATCCTGTTTGGCAAGGAAGCAATTCAGGGCAAAGAAAGATAGAGGGAGCAAAAAGAGAAAGCTACTTGCTCTAGAAATGGTCCCAGCTTCCCACCTCCTAAGAAATTGAAGTAACCCCAGAGCTCTGGAGCCACATTTCCTTCTTTTGCCCGGCTCCTATACTGTGGAAACAGCTTTCTCAGCAGAAGAACATCAGCAGAAGGGGTGGAATCTCTGCTAGCCAGGAAACCATTTTATGCTGTTTTTTATGGTAACTGTGGTTCTCTGTGATTGACMAAAGAAGCTGGGATGCCCTCTCTCAGCTGGACAAGAGCCTAGAGCTTCCTTTTCYCATCAGCAGACTAATGCACTGCTGATTCAGTGTAGAAGTCTGGGGAAGYTGCAATGGAAATACAGGCACTGTGTTATAAAATAAAAAGAATGGCATCTTTCAGTCTTGAAAGGCACTGCTGAGAGCACGTAGTCTGCATGAGTACCCTGTGGTCTGGCAGYAGATGGTGGTTAAACTCCATGAGAAGTTACATGGCTCTAGAAAACTGCAAAGAGCAGAGTCAATGTGGATGCACAGCTGGACACCAACCTACTGTGTGGTGAAGTTTGTGAAGGCTGTTCTAGGTTTAAGAGGGTTTAGGAGCTGTCCTGTGACCCAGTACTGAGACACTMTCCATTGTTCTCCACAAGCAATTCTCTTTTCCTCATGAGTTCCCACAGCGTAGCTTCCGCTCTTCCTCACACAGCTCTTCTAAAAGTTGGGAATTCTATTCAGAAGGGATTGTCTCTCCCTCCAATGAAAAACAGATGTTTCTGCTCAAAGATTAGGACACCTCAAGGTTTAGTGAAATATCTAAGTCATTTTGTCTCATAAATGCATTGTGACAATAGATTTAGTAATGACTGTGAGATGCTGGGATAATTTGGAAGCGGGAACTCTCTTCATGCTCTAATAGGTATGTTTTAAAGTACAGACTCCATTTTAATCCCTTTAGGGCCCAACCTTCCTTCAGACCCCGTTCCCAGCCCTGTGTGAGCCAGAAAACAGGCTGTGCAGCTGAACAGCCCTGGCATTGTCTCCCCTTGTCAGCTGATGCCACGGCTCCTTCCAAACCAGAACTCCCTTTGGAACTGGACCAGTGCTGTGTCTGCTGGAGGACAAAACCACCGCCCTAATGCTCTTGCCTTAATTGAACAAACCTCTGTAAAACTCTCTACCAGAGTAACACCTGGACCCACTGCTTTTTCCCATCTCGTTTCTACATATTGCTGCTGATGCATTTGTTTTAATCTCCCGTGGCTCCCTGTGTTTGCACAGTAACTGGTGCCATTATTGCTGGGCTGTGTAATTGCACAGTGGAACTCTCACTAGCACTAAATGTATAATTATGAAGTCCTCCAAAGTAGAAGGACAAAACAACTGTTCAGTGTTTGCAGCCAATGGAGTTTTACTGTATGTGCTTTTCATACCACTTAGTTTGCTGCCTACTTAACTTTCCATAAAGTGTAATTATTCTCTGGGTAGGGTTGGAAGACACATGGAGTATAATATATTAACTGCACTTCTTATTCATAAGGTAACAAAGACTCTGCAGCAAGTTAATGCCAACAGTTTCCCTTGGAAATAGCACAAATAATTTGTCACTGCTYATTACTCTCACGCTACTACACCACTGGCTGGCTTTTGGAAAGACAGTTTCTAAAATTATCCAGAGGAGCTGATTGCTGGTTTTGGTATTGTAATGTTTAAATGGACCAAAACAATTCAAGATCTATGYATTTAACCCAAGCAAATAGAAGTGTTTTGCTTTTGCATTTGTCTTTCTGGCATGTATGGATTGTTTTCTTTCTTTCTGAAGGATAAAGAGCACCCAGTGGAATACAGAGAGCAGAGAGCCAGCACAAGCCTCTGTTTAAGTGGGGTTCAGGCATTTGTCTTATGAACAGAGAGCAGTCTGACCTGAGCCTTTTACAATGACAGGGATATTGGCTCTGAAAGCAGGGGCAGCAACAGGGGTGTGGCCACATTGCATGACAGGCTTCCACAAACKGGCTGAAGTTCCTTTCTGAAGGAACAAGCTGGACCAAAATAGATAAAACAAAGTCTCCAAGGTCATRCACAACATCTTTGAAGTGAAAGGAACAGAAGTGAGATTTCCTAGATGCTGTGGCAGTTTCAGGTCCACTTGTACTCACCGTTTAGAATCTTTAGCCCCTATAGCCTACCCAAAACCCACTAGGACTTTTTGCCAAAAGAAGTGTGTGCTCCAGTGAATCGGGCTTGGTTCAACAGCCACTGGAAATTTCAGYGCTCTCTTTGGAAACACAACCATCTTCTCTCCATGCACGGTGTTTGCACTCAGCAGGACTGGAAGGGAGAACTGTGCAGCCACAGCTTTCACACTCTCAGGACTGAGGAAKCTGATTCACATTTCATTTGTGGTTTGTCTGGATTGTAGGAATGTTCCTTACAATTGAAATAGTATATCCAAATTCATAACTCTTCTCTTCCAATAAGAGTCCCTGTCTGGGATGGCTGGAGATTCACTCCCCTCCTCTTTCACCTTTGTGGTCGAGAGGCTTCAGATACTGTGTTATCCTGGGAGCAGATCAGAGTGGACTTTCCTTTTCCCCTCACTAAGCTTGGAGTCACAGACTTCACTGAGAACAGAATCAGGGGGGTTTTCTTGCATATCAGAACAGAGATGGGAATTATTTTCCCAGTGAGCTCACTATATTTATTCTCTAGCAGAGAAAAATAAGGTATACAAGACTGGATCTTCAGTCTTCAGTCTGGGACCCCTCCCTTTGGTCTTCAGACGTGAAAAAAGTGGGCTGCTGAAATCTGGACCTCTGTTACAGTAGTGTAAGTCCAGCAAGCCTAGGGGAAACTGGAGGAAATGGCAACTGACTTTGAARTGATATTTTGTAGTACAAAGAGAAATGCTTTGGTGGACTATTCTGAGCTAGCTGTTACTGCTCCACTCCAGGTTTCCCCAGCTGCACCGCCTGCCTTTGCTCTATTAAAGCACTTCACAACAATTCTGGAAGAAAAGGCTGTTATATAAAGAGATCCCATTTGAAAATTATTATCCTAAACAGTAAGCTTTAATTTTCAAAGCTGTCAATCTCCTCCATTTCATATGCATTAGGCACAAGAGAAAATAAAAAAAAAGCAGGGTTTAGATCCTGTTTTCTAATTCTTTGCTTCCRAGATGGTGTTTTTCATACCAYWCMMYTTTKSCYYYTTTWWWAMTKSYTTTTTTTGCTTTATAAAGTGTTTTSACTTTCAGAATYYTTCTCTCATTTCGCCATTKTTGCTTGTCACCTAAGTGCTCACAAAAACAGGTTCACTGTGGTACTAGTTCTCTTTAGTAAACCTTTGTTTCACTTTCAGTGAACTACCCTTCCCCTATTTAAAGGGTTAAGCTCCAATTTGTTTAAGACAAGTTGATGACAGGCTAAGCAGAGACATACTGCAACTCTCCCCAAAGCTGCAGGAAATTCAAATAGACAATAAATTCTCATAATTTTTTTTTTTTTTTTTTATCCTGATAGAGAGAAAAAGTCATTCAATTAGCTCTCTGCTTATCTGGCTTCCATTATGTTCCAGTAAACTGTGCAGGACTCTATATCTGTATATACCCCAGCACAGTCAGTACAGCTCCTTGCCTGTCTGCAGGATCTTTGTTCAGCAATGGATCTGAAACACAGTTAAAGCTGAAACTGCTACCAGCAGTGGCACACGAGGACAAAAGAATATGAAAGCCTTAACTAGGCTTCAAACCATAACAATGCTATCAACAGCATGGCACATCAATATGWACTCCTTAGAATGTAGTTTAGAATGCTAAATGATAGCTTTATCCCCACCAACAATGTATATGACAACACTGAACTGAACAACTGTGAACTTCGATAGCTTTTGATTACAGATGTTTGTCTTTTCCCATTAAAACMACTTTTATTTTAATAGATGATTAACTGTTTTTTGACAAAAATGTCTTTTTCCACATGCTTCTTTGTTTTTCAAAATACTCCTCACTCTACAMCTGAATTTATTACTCTTTCCTYCTAATAATCAAATTTYATTTGAAAAATAAAAAWTTWWAAGTAATAATTTTCTGTAAGAAAGYCACATCCAGATTGTCTTTATGCATTTGTAATTCYTACAGGAAATGTAGGCATTGTTCTGAGGCAAGAGTTTCTTGTGTCAGGTTATTCCTCCCGAGGCATCTGAATTTCACACACTCTGTTAAATCCTTACTGTTGCTAAAAAAAAAAAGTACTTCCAGTTTTGCACTGGAAATTCTGGATCTTCTCATAGTTYTGCCTCACTCCTGGAGATTTATTTGCTTAGATAATTGTATGGGGCAGGCAAGTTCCACAAAAACTCTCAGAAATACTTTCAGTACTATAACTTAAGATGGGTTTTGACCAACCTTTGATGTCAGCCTATTAGGTTGGCAAGAGATGATGGCAGAATTACAGGAGGAACWAAATAGAAGGCAAAAGAAATCCTGAAGGATGATGACCAAGTGATGTTTGTTGCAAGAAACTTTTGAAAATAAAGACTAAAATATATTTGGGAGAAAAGGGCATGTAAAAAAATCCCTCTAACTACACTGGTTTTTAGGACATTTCCAGCAACACTTAACAACTTATATTTTCCCCAGTTGGTGTTTCCACTTTCCAAGTGTTTCCATCACACATCCTTTGCTAGGTTAAATGTTGCAAGGGAAGATTCATTTTCATGTTACATGGCACACAAATTCCTGGCCAGGCACCAGGAATCAATGGTTCTTATTTTACCTTGAGATGACAGATACACATTCAGTTTCCTTGCTGGCTAGAAAAGGCTTAATGAGAGAACCATGTTTCCTGCCTAACATGCTGAATAAATTGCTGTCTTGCCATGAGATGTAGAGGAAAACTGCTACCATTGCAGAATGTCAGTGGGAAAAAAGAAGTGGTGAGCAAACAGAAACTGAGCCCTATAAAAGGCAAGGTCATTTGTAGACTGGAAAAATATTTTGTCTTGAAGTCTGACTTACTTTTTACTTAAAAAAAAAATAATTGAACAGGCATAAGAGYCATTAACCTATCTCCTATTTAAAGACTTGAAGGTACAGAAAATTCAGGGTGCCTTTAGTAGAGCTGCTAAATAATTTTAAATTGCATGTGTTAAAATTCAGTGTCTAGAATACAAGACTTTGGTTCTTCCCAGGAATCTTCCAAGAAGACTAATGCCCTCAACTGGGGAACAGGGAAAGAGGGAAAAGGATAAGGACAAAGACATTCCAGTTATTCTCTTTATATGCTGGAGATCATCCTTCTCTCTTCAGTGAGAGCAAACAGCTATTTCTAAACATATGCTGAAGACCATATCAGGCATGGGACACAGAATTTATTCATCTGCTACTTAAGTACTGACAGTATGGGAGGTGAATTCTTTTTTGCAGTCCTTAGTGACCAGATTGATACAATCCAATGCTCCTATTGTGTCTCCCACAAATGCCATCATCATTGACAGAAAGCAGTAGTCACTTGTCTTTAGTACCCCCACTGTATTGATATCCAGAAAAAAAAGAAGTAAGAAATCAAATATTAAACCAATGTTYAGATAAGATATACTGGGTTTATATGCAAAGCCCACACACATCTAAGAAACACAGTGGAGAGAGTATTCYTCTCTCCCTGGGCCAGCAGACAGACTGATTTACTGTCCAGGGAAATGCTTCAACACCATTTGAGAATAATGTTATCCCACAGGGAAATGTCTATCAGTCAAGAACATCTATCACAGAATAACAGGTCAAGTCAACAAAATTTGTGAAGCAAGATTACCATGAATATAATAATTGCTACTGCTGCAAAGCGTTTGGCTGCTGCTGGCACAGGCGACACATCTCTCCCACATCTATCCCTGCCAGTCCCAGTACCTGAGTCATTTCCCACATGGGAATGCTGTGATGTTTGCTGTCCTACAAACAGCAAAATTGTCTCCTTTATCCCAGAAAACTCTTATTGCATTGTACCATTTCTGTGCTTTCCAGATTGCATGATACAACTTGTCCTGGCTTTGCCCAGGTCAGAGCAGATGTCAGCCCATGTAGGATCTCAGGACATCTGGTATGGGAGAAGATCARGTTCTTCAACCTTGGCTCATTGTTCTCAAAGAGATCTAAGTCAGACATGCCAAAAATGGCTTTCTGCTGTGTGCGCTCACCTTATTCACACCATCCTGGCTTCCCTTTGGGCTGGYACTGGTCTGGCTGCATGGTAAATGCAAGGTGTTTTGAACACTAAARGGATTATTTTCTATTAAGTTATGGAGCTGCTTGCCTCAGTTTCAGCAGGGTAATCCATGAAGAGGAGCAGGATAACAGCTGAAGCATAATCCTGTCTGGGAAGTAGAGGAAGAAGTGGGAAAATCAGGACTCCTTAATTAGTGGGATCACATAAAGCATAATCACATAAAGCAAAACCATTTTGCCAGTCTCAAATTGCTCAAARCACATAGGGAAGGTTTTAAGCACCTTTGCACCCATTGCATATAGGTTTACCTGGTTTACCTCCACTGTAAGGTGGTGCAACTCCTAGGCAGAGCTAATTGTATCTGTCTGATTGCCTGACAAGGGATCTATCTTATCGGCACCCCCTTCTAGCATAGCCTCTCATGCTGGAATCCCAGAAAGCACATTTTTTACATTGCATGACCCAGCTYCCCTTTCCACAAAGACCACTGTAGAAGTTTTAGAAGAAAATGGGTGGAAAATGCTTTGAAAAATACCTTTCTCTCCTGAAGCAGTAACATTTTGCAAAACAGTGTTTGTATAATGCTTGGGAGTCAAATAYGTTGAACTCAGTATGAGTTGAGTTGTGTAATTTTAAAAACTGGTGCCATGAACATGTGCAGGGGCAAGAACTGTAATTGTGTAAGGCAAACTGTGAAAAGCAGAGGAAGGAAAACAAAGAAAATGTTGTGATTTTCTTTTTTAGGGTTTCAATAACTAAGAGGAATGAAGCCAGGTAGAAAATCTGTTCTGTTTAAAAGTTTTACGYGATAATATTTAAGGCCTCACTTTTCAAAAGGAGCAAGTCATAAAAAAAWGAGGAAATTTAATATCTTTTATATATATTAAAATTAGGAGCAATTAATTATGTCTAAATATGCCTCAGTAAATGTTCWCTTTAACATAAAGGAGGCTTGCAGCGCTGGGCTATAAAGGTCATTGGGAAAGTAAGAACTAAGAATTCTCCTTTGAGCAACAAGGTCCTTAAGTAATCCCATATGCTGTATGAACTTCTGTTTAAGATGAGAAATAACCAAGGAACAGGTGCTATTGCTGGAAGTGTGGGGTTTAGATGAAACAGTTGGAAGCTCTATTAGCTGCAACAAAGCCCATGCAGCTGGTCAGAGTGCCTGTCTGAGCAGGAACAAGACTACAGGATTACAGAACGGTGGGGGTTTGGAAGGGATCCCCTGAGAGCATCTAGTCCAGACCCTTGCTCAAAGCTGGGTCAGAGACAACAGGTTGGTCAAGGCCACATGCATTTGGGTTTTGAATACCTCAAGGATGGAGACATTGAAGCAACTCCAGGCAATCTGTGTAAGCTTACAGTCATAAATAAATACTTCAAAATCTTCTTTTTCAAGTGAAACTTTATGTATTTCAATTTGTGCCCCCTGATCACCACTGARAAGTCTGGCTCCATCCTCTTTAATCCCCACCATCAAGTGTGAGTAATTCTGCCACATTTGCTTGCCTTTCTGCACACCAGGATGCTCCATTCTTGAGCTTGAAAGAAGTGACCCTTGAAAATCAAGCAGCTCCCCTCAGCCTATCATCTCTTCAGGACCATGAAAAAGGGAAGAGGTTCTAGAAAAGGTCAAGAGGTTCTAGAAAAGATTTGCTCATTTCAAGTTCACAGTTGTGATCCTGCTTTTTACCCGGCTTATTAATCACAGAATCCTGAACTCCACCATTAAAAGATCTCTGCATCCAAGACTGTATCCAGCTTTGACATGCCTGAACCATTCTTCATKGTTTGGAATCATCCAGTCATCTTTCTTCATAGGCTAATCATTCCCTTGCACCAGAAAGCTGTCCATCATGCACTCCACAAACATTCTGCATCTCTTGTGTCCTGTTAGGTYGTCCCTCCATAAGATTCTGGGTTGATTGTATTGCCCCAAAAGGACCAGGGCCTGTAAACACCAGATTTCTCCCCTTTGTCTGAAGAAGGCCTCACCTATTTCTACCTGATCAGGTGGCCTTAAGAAAGCACCGAGTGTTGTCCTTGTAGATTCATTGATTGATTGATTTCTGTAATCCTGACCCATAAACTCCTGACTGGCTCCTCTCCTGTGCACAAACACAKCTCCTTGTGTTCCTTCTGCTCCCAAATAAAGGACAAATCACCCTCCTTGCCTCCCTATTCTGTCCTTCCCAAAGAGCCCACATCCGTCCATTACAGGACTGCAGCTCTGTGAGCTCTCCTGCCAGGTCTCTGTCATCCCATTGAATGAGACTGCAGCCCCAAAACTGCACACAGACTTCAGAATTCTTCCGGTTTTCACTATGGTGCATGGATTACTGTACAAGCACTTCAGASACCTATCCACTCATGCTGTCCTTTTCCCAGAAGCTTCCAGAAGGTATCTGGATCTTATTCCATAATCCTTTCCTGCAGAAAACTTTTTTTTTTGTGTAAGTACACTAAGGAGTCCTGCTTTGTATTTTATTCATCTKTTCCATCCAAAACATCTGTACTGATTTGCTACTTCTTCACTTGATCGTGGGCTCTCTTCTCCCTCTCTAGTCATTCGTTGATGATTTAAGAGTTCAATACATGCAAGGTATTTTATTTAATCATTGAAAACTTTTATAAAAATTGGTTCTCAATCAATGAGCAATTGATGTCCAACCATGCACRCAGTACTGTCTTGAATTTCATAAATGCCAGATTCAGCCACCTGAATCTAAAAATAGGATAAGAGCCTTTTCTTATCCTTATTCTTCCTTAATATATTTTTCTCCATTCAGTATTTAGAATTTTTTTGTGTTTCCTTTTGCAAAGACACTTTGTCATTGTGTCTCTACCACACCATGAGAAACAATGAATGTAATTCTAAAAACAGCATCCTGTAGTTTCGGAAATACTGCTTAACTTATTCAGAGTTTCTGTTCTGAATAAGTTCTTCCCCATTACTCTTATTGTGAAGACACACACCCAAACCAGAATCACACTTGCAGTGAGCTCTTCTGTGTGTGGCTTTCTACATGTGGTCAGTTGAGGGAGTATGCTGCAAGCAGTGAAATTCTCCTWATGACTTTCTAACAGATCTATCTGCATCTAGAGGACCTATCCTGAAAATATTTCATCAAAAGATTGAACAGGGCTCTCATRCACACAAAAGTATTTGTATGCTTAGATTTCAGCTTGGGTATTTCACCCAGAATGCTTTGGTTTTTCAGGGCCTTTACTGATCWTAAAAACATTGGAAAAATTCTGCTCAAATCTGGAAAATGTAACATTTTAGAGACTTAAGTGGTCATAAAAGAACTGGACAGACAGTTCCTTGCACTGCATGTTTTTGCATTTGTCAGCTATTGTCAAAATCCTGAAATATTCATATGTTTATGCTCTGTTAATTATCATCCTTTAATCATCTATAGAAATCTCTATCATTTCCATTTACTGATAGAAAAGACAAAAAGATCTTCCTTGTGCAGCGTTTTTAGCCAAGTTGAACAGATGAAAAAGGATGCTAAGGGCAGAATAGAAAGGAATTATTTCTCATCAAGTCAGAGGCCGAATGAAAGCTGAAAGGAGTACAAGAAAAAGGAGAATCAGGCCACAAGRGAATCAGACCACGAGCTGGCTTCTTCTGACAAAGGTGTTTGGTGGCAGAAATGTAACTTGGAAACAGCTTTGATTCCCCAGATGGTGGCTCAAGACTAGTGCACTCTTGGTTTCTCTGTCAATAATTTCAGTGTGCRTGGGAAGCTCAAACCAAGATAGGAGAGTGAGAAGTTTAGCATGTTAAGAAGCATTAATTTGATTTTTCACATTCATACAGAAAACCCCAGAACCAACCTCATCTGGTTCTGCATTTGCCAGATTGTGCCAAGGAGGACAGCTGTTTAAAAATGACCTTGAAATACATAATTTTCTTTATATTCTTTCTCCTCCTTCTCCCAAGCTGCTTTCACTATAACAAAGACTCTTCTGCCAGAAATCAAGGATCAATGACATGAAAWGAAAATGGCACTGAAAGAGTGCAAGGCAGTGGCAGGTATAGAATGATTGCCCCCATGATGATACCTTCACATCTTTCAGCAGTTTAGGAATTCACTGAGCTGGAGGTTGCACTTGAGCCAACATTATTGCTTTAAAAGTAGCAATCATATTTTATTGCTTTAATCATTCATACATTAAAAGTCCCTGGACTATGTCGAGGGATGGTAGCAATGCTTGTCTTTTGTGGGGATGCAGCAACCACAAGGACGTGCACTTCAGTCCCCAGCAGAAAAGAAATACTTCAGGTTAATATTGATCTGAAGTCTTTTAGTGATGGAAAAAAACCCTAAAGTTTCACTGTTTCACAAACTGTGACTGTTACAGGATATAACACAATGTTTAAGCAGCATATAAAACAATAGCAGGATACAACACATCATTATAGACAAAATATTTGGAACATAATGTGAAAGTGCTCAAATCCCATTCCTCCCGCTATACACTCTGTTGCAGTCATCATCATAAAGATATTGACTGTATTTTTTATAAGCACATTAGTAGTTTTCACAATAATCTAGACCACATTTCCTTCCTAACACTGTTGGCTAGRGAAAAGTGTACAGGAGTCCCATGTTGCCTTTATCAGGCCACATCAAACTGCTGAGAGGCCAGTATCCAAGATTTACAAACTCAAAAATGGATGCATTAAMTAAGTTTCAACAGATTAATTTAAATAGGCTTTGTGCTAACTGCATCTTTCCTTTCTAGAAAATACCTCRTGCCAATGTGATTCCAGATTGCTGAGCACTGACACTATCCACGTTAAAGAACATATTTTTAGCTTTTCCTCCATCCTACCATTGAAAGAGGAGGATGATTTCAAGATAGTCCTGGTGCTGTACATCAAATTATTTCTTAAAACCTCAAAAGTCACTTAAGTTGTCGTACTGTGTGCTACCACTAGTGCAAGATTTGGAATTACCAAATCTCTGCRTTTCAAAAGTATCTGAGCAGGTCCTGCAACAAGTTTGTTACAGAGAGTTGGATCAACATGGTACCATCTTCATTAGGACCATTGACTCATAACTATCTATTCAGTATTTCCAAATCTCTCTATCCCCTACTGTGATGATCAGAGCCCTGGAGCACCTCTCTGGTGAAGACAAGGCTCAGAGTGTTGTTGTTGTTCAGTCTGGAGAAGACACTGTGGAGATTTTACAGCATCTTCCAAAGAGAGGGCTGACAGCACCTTCCAGTGCCTAAAGGGGGCTCCAAGAGAGCTGGAGAGGGGACTTTTGAGAAAGGCATGTAGTGAGAACACAAGGGTGGAACAGCTTTAAACTAAAAGAAAGGAGATTCAGATGAACTATTAGGAAGAAATTCTTTACTTGGAGAGTAATGATGTATTGGAACAGAAGTTGTGTCCTCCCCATACCTGGAAGTGCTCGAGGCCACACTGGTGATGCTTTAAGCAACCTGGTCTAGTGGAAGGTGTCTCTGCCTATGGCTGGGGGCTCATAACAGTATGGTCTCTAAGGTCCCTTCCAGCCCAAATCATACATGTTCCTATGTTGCTATTTGTTTTAGGAMAAGTAGTGTGAAACATAAATTTTCAGCCATATTTGCTGGATTTATTTTATTTTATCTTCAGGGCTTGGCTTTTCAAAGTACTCATATTTGATGCGACCAACACTTRTAATGAAACTGTCCAATGAAATAGAGCACTTAGAGCAAAAAAGGCAGAACAAAGGTTGTCAGCTATATCAGTCACCAGTTAGCTCAGTTCCAAAACATGACTTTGTGGGTTTTTTTCAGTTTGGATTGGCAAAATAAGTACTTTCCTTTATTCAGATGGGTWTTCCATACTAATTCAAGTATTCCCACATAAAGACAGCATTTAAAATTATTTATTTAGAACATTTTAGAGCCATAGTTATATAAAYTCTTTGATACATCATACAAATAAATCTTTGTCTTTCTATCATCTCAATCTTTTCTTAACTGAGTGTACTTATGATGAGGTTTTTGCCTTTAGCAAGTATATCTAACATTGCTGGATCAGTAATTTGTTAAAAGAAAGAAATTATTCATAGAAAAAATACTGTTATTTGAGTTTTGGTGGGTTTTTTTTGTTTTTTTTTTGTTGTTTTTTTTTTACTTTTGGTCAATCAGAGCAATTTTTTTTATTGAAATTGACAACAAGAGCTGCAAAGTTGTTTTAGAGTCAAGACTCAGGTTCTTTTATCCTTAAGTTCTAGCAGACTCTTGACTTTTTCTTTTCCAGAGGCATGAGATAATAGCTCCCCTAGGACTTTGGCTGTCTCCCAGAATAAAAGAACAGAACTGTTTTTAATGATACTTATCTGTGCAAACAGTCTGCATTGATTTTTTTTCCAATAAAATAGGAATGAGCCTTTCAAGTAAAGCTACACTCCTTCTTCAGAATTCCTTGCTGGTCCAGCTGGGAGTTTATCTAAAACTACTCCATGAGAGAAGTCTGACAGTGTCAGAATTAATTAAGTGTTCTAAAAAAWTTAAAATATTTTATATGGATAGAAAATTATTGTGGAAGAAAAAAAAATTACCTTCATAGGGCTTCTAGTTATCTACCTGTGTTCTTTGAAATCATGCATGTGTTTGGAACTTTTGTGCTAAAGTTGCCAGTGAAAAATTACACAGTCCCACATTCTTAACAATTCCTCTTGCAACCTCTGTCCTGTTTTTCTTCTCTCACCACAACTTATGGATGTATTCAATACTGCCTGCTTCCTGAATACACACATGAACATCTTCAATGGTTATTTTTTATTGACAAACCTTATTGCTTTTTGACTTTGTTGCTTTTTGTCAGTGATTTAGTTTAATATTAGCCATTTTTTTTAATTATCTTCACTTGCTAATTCCTTGCTTATCAATCTTTTTAGCCTCTTCTCTTCAAGTTAATATTTGCCTTTTTTCTAGTTAGAACCTTGTATCCTACATTTCTTTTACCTAAAATCATTTCCTGTGGGTCACTAAATCAAATTCTTACTGAAAGCAGAGATTACTTAAATATATTACCTTTGTCTTGAAAATCTATAAACTTATCAAAGACATATATCAAATTTGTCTCATGTGATTCCTAAAAATTTTCTTGTTTATTCATSTGAATTGGATTAACAGATTAACAGGTTTTAGATTTTTTAAAATTCAAAATATACAAAAGTGTTCTGTTTCTCTAGAAAAAACCTTTATATTTACACCCCAATTTGTCTCAGACAAATTTGAAACACRGATTGAAGCCTCAGAAGTAAGACATTATAGGATTTTTTTTGTCACCTGGAAGTTGGGATGGATATACAGGGAAAAAGTCTGTATTTCTGTGAAAAAGTGCCATGTTAGAGGCTCAGCTTCCCCCAAAGACATCTGCCCTGTCCATGGTAATGGCATTGAAGTTCACGCTCCAGCAAATGGCACCATTGTGGCTGTGCTGCTCCCATGCTTGGGGCAATGACTGTWTTGAGAACCTTCAACACAAAGAGCTATTTGAGTCTTTCTACTCTTTCTACACCTGACTTCTCCTGAACCAAGCTGCTTCTCAGACTACCCAATGTGTTTGTCCTCATTTGCCTTTTGAAATCAAGGCCCTTAAATGCAGTTTAACTTTTGTTTTTCCATTCAATGAAGTTAGATGAACTTGCAAGTCCATCACTAATATTGAAGTGTATGATTGCCCGATCTATAACCCCATCACTATTGACTGCAAATAATATTATTTTTTCATATTTTGCTATGTGTTGCCATAGCAATCTCCCTAGTAAAAAAGTTCCTTTAATAATGTGATCTTATGTGCTTGTCAAAGGTTCCTCAGTGTGTAAACCATCTTTTTTATAGCTGTGGAAACAAATATATCTGATTTTCTTTTATTTTGAAGAAAATACTTCCCTTGGCCTTTCCTTAGACAGTTAGGAACCTGCACTAAAATAATTACAATTTATTCACCTCTTGTCCTCTAAACKTTCTATATTCTTGTTCTTTTTGAAGGATTGTAAGCAGAATTCGTATTCTCYCATGGTAATACAAATGTTGAATATTATTCAACAGTTGGTTATTGCTTTAAAATAACATTATAAAAAGTTTAGAGAAAGAAGAAAAAGAAAGAACAAAAAAATCCCCTTATGATACAATTTAATCTGCAAGTGACATTTAAATAGGCAAAAAGTGAAGATATGATTTGATCAAGATTCAGAGATGATTTATTACTTCTCCTATGATAAAAGCCAGAGGCTTTCAGCGTGTATGAATGCTCCATTGTGCTGGAAGCTTTACGTAGTGTAATAAATTTCAGGCCCCTTCACTGTCCTATATTGAGAATTTTTTGGAAGATAATGTAAGGATCRTCAGATTCTTACTCCCTATGCCAGCAACAAGTATCTTGAAACTCTATTGATCACTTCAATTTTAAGATTCCACTTACTAACAAAAAACCTGACACCTAATAAAACAAAAGACAAAAGATAYTGACAGAGGAAAGAATGAGAATAAATGAAAGAATCCTATAGGAATCTCACTACACAAGGCACTGGCATTATCTTATCTCACTTCAGATAATATGGACACCCAAAGCTGAACTTGGAATCTACATCTTTTTTTCACAGTTAATCACAAGAAATCAGCATATCTAGACTCAGAGTCATATAAGTAATTTCAACTCCGGTGTAATGTGTGTTACTCCATACAAGTATCCATATTTTTTCATAAAGCAAGCCTAAAACTAGCTGAGATTAAGGGTGTGTACACATTCACAACTATGTATATTAAGCATATAAATAATTTGCTGGGTGGATTTGCATTACAGTTTGAGCCAAGAATTTGYTCTTGGGTACATTATTTGGGCAACTCTATGTTGATGTAAAGAAATCTGCAAATGGGATACATACAAATTTAAAAAAAAAATAGATAAAAAAGAGGTTTGGGGCTTGGGAATTGATAACACACCCAGCATCACAACATTTTGCAGTGTTGATATTTTCTCTCTTGAATTCTACAGTCTCCATCTCTGCAAAAACTTCTGCCTCAAATTTTATTTTCTTGTCTTCCATAGGTCTGTTCTAGAGCCTTTCTTACAGCTCCTTCTCACAGCTTAGTTATTTCCTCTGAGGTCTGAGCCAAAGTTACACAGCTGGGCTGTATCAGACCCTAGCACTGGATCCTCAAAACAGAGAAACAAAGCCATAGAAAGATGTAAAAGGTTACCGAGGGTTTAAAAACTGAAGAATGTAGAGAAAATTGAGGGGGGAAATGTACAGGGCATTTGTAGGTGTATGCATGGTGTTTTGAATATCTGAACACAAATTTGTTAAGAGTTAGAAAATTGGGAAATGTAATTTGTTGAGGATAAAGAATAATATCTTGCAAAATTTTGGATGGGAGAAAAATCACCTCATRCTGTTTTCCACAATGGTAAGAGACAATAAGAGAAAAGAAGGGAAGATACAGGAGAGGATTTGAAAATTATGAACAAAAGGAGACTGTGTTTTCTATGATGGTGAAAAGGAAATAACAGTAGAAAAAGATAACGGAATATATGGTCCATATGGTATGGTAGAATACAACCTTTGTTTCAATATAWTGAAACTACGTGGGGTCAATGGAAAGCCTGCTCCAGTGGTAGAAATGTAAATGTAAATTAGATAGATGAGAGACTTTGCCTATGAACAAAACATGCCTTACAGGCGCCATGGAAAATGATCATCAGCATTGAGAGAAAGGCCTTTCCGAAAAGAAGGCCACATACTGGTAGAATTGGCAGGGCAAATCATATTTTAAGAATGTGTTACTGACAAAGAGTAAATAATGGRAAAAATCAGTAAAGTAAACAATATCCAAATACTTGTGGTGATTTTATACCAGGAGAGAACATTTGTGAGGAGATGCTGAAACGACAGCCTGAAAACAAGCACTTTTCTTTAGGATTCATTGAAATCATAATATTCATTTGTGAGAAGAGTTGCATTTCTGCCCTTATACAGGAAAATGCTTTTGAACCTGCCTAACCTCAAACATGTTCTCACATATCTCTTGGCATTATAGTCAGCAATCTGCAGCAACTTGTCTTGTRATCCAGATCTGGAATTAAATGTCTCTGAGGGCAAAATTCCTTGTTCATTTGAATAAAGTACACTGGGAGGATGGCAGCAGGAATAAGCAAAAAACTGTAGAAGGAATGGAMAAAATCAATGCTTCCAACCCAGGAAAAGATTAGTATTCTCTATCCATTCTCCAGGTAATAATTCTGCATCATACTTCATTACTGTCTGATTAGTATTCTTTTATCATGCTTTTTGARAGAGACTAACGTAATTATAGTTTAGCTGCATTAGTAAAAAACAAAAAAAAAAGAAAAAGGAAAATGATAAGATTAAATTAAAAATTATGCTAATTTGATAGGATGGAAAATTGCTTATGTAGGGTACAAACTTATTACTAAGATATATTGGCTGTCCTTAGGAAAAGTTTCACAGCACTTATGAGTATTTATTTCACAGTAGTTCATTCCACAGCAAGGAACAGTCAAGGGAAAAGATTTCTCTTGTCAAAGACAACACATTSTTGGATTACAATGCATTACCAAGTTCAGTCGAACCAGTTATAAGAAAGGCTCTGGATTGGTGAGTTGGATGTGTTTAGCCTGCCATGACACAGAGATACTGGAGCTCATCATGGGCAGGCTGGTCTGCCCTTTAGGGGTAGTTAATGCAACACCYACATGGACAAGCCTTGTTTCTTGACAGCTCTGGTGAGTCCATGCCCCGCCCAGTGCTAATTTGGCTCTTGTGCATCTCTTTCCTTAGGCCATGGGAGATTTAGAAGCTTTTCCTTGCAGCAGCTTCAGGCACCACATGCTTTTGTTGTGACTGGGGGAATGTGCATTGTGTTGCACAGTTTTAAGGTTCTGTTTTTCCTCTTCAAGTGAATTCATGYAGATCTACCAATAACCCTGGTCTGGGATCTTGATCATTCAGACTTACATAAGGGTGTGGTAACAATTTCTAAAACAACTACATACTCAGAAATATGCATAATATAGACACCTCAAATAACACTAAGCTACTTACTGCTAATAAGAAGTGAGATAGCATGAAAGATGATTACATTATGTTCTTCTTTAATTACTCAATGTTCTATAATTTCAGACTTTACATAAAATTATTTTTAAATATGCTTTTGTAGAAACTTTATTTCCATTGATTCATAGCTTATGCCTGGGTGTCAGCATGCCTTCAATATTTAATCTAGAACGTATTGTATTCTGCAAAAGAAATAGAAAAGTATGAATTGAGCAAAACATAGTTTTTCAAAAATCAAAATTCAGTATTTCTTACTCTACTCCCCCAGTTTCTGGGAGAATTAAAACAAAAGAATTCTTTGTGCAAGACAGAGACTAGTTTCCTCTCTCTCAATGGGAAAACTCAAATTAAAGCTTGCCACAACAATATCACCATAATCAAGTAGAAGCACAGAGGATGGAGTAACAATGCCCTGTGTGAGTTTCCACTTTGCACAATGCACCTAAGTATTAACACAAAAAAAGTAAAACCATGCAGACTCACAAACCCATCATTGCAAGCCACCTGGAAAGCAAAACTTAATCTAATCTGTCAGCAATTCAAAAGAGCATGGATTGCATCAAGTGGCATTTGAAAACATTCCAAAAGACCTAGAAGTCCTGAGGCTATAGCACTTCTCCTGTGACAGTGAGATCTTGTTTTAAAGATCATCTGTGAATCAAAAAGAAAAGAAATTTGAACTTAGGTTTCCAGGAAACTGCCTGAACTTCTAGGCCACATTCCAAATTTTGGTTTATAAAACCTGACTCTTCAAATGAAACTATTTGCAGAGTGCAAGCAAATTTGAGCAAAGTCTTCTGAAAACTGGATTAATTTAAATGGTTTAATTTATATGAAAAAGTCCAGTACTAGTCCAGCTGGACAAGATATACCTCAATTAACACAAAATACCTGAGAGCTGAGTGTTTAATCCAAAGCAACCCCCTCTAGGTTAGTGGTGAGAGCCTTAATTTCRGAGGGCAATTTTTCCTGTCCAGCTCAGACACCTATTGTACAACACCCTTGCAGTTCTTTTCAAATAGCAGAGAATCATTTAGACATATCTCCTGTTGGTGGCTGACGATGGGGAAAACAGATACCACACAATGATTCCCATCACTGTCCACTTTTAATATCAGAACCAGTAGTTTATTTGTCATTCAGTCTCCTTCTCTGCCGGCAGAGCTGCAATTCTTGGACTCAYGKGAACATGAAGGAACAGGACCATCACAACCATAAAAAACAGAGCATGAGACACATTCACATGGGGAGGGAAAAGCCGAGGTGACAGACCTGGAAAAGAATGGAAGCAGCTATCTGCAAAGCTGTCCTGATCTCCGAGGGGATGTCACTGATTGCCTGGAGTTCCCCAGGCTTCCAATTCTTTATACTCATCCATGAGATTGACACCAATGACACTGCCAGGTACAACCTCAAGGATATCAGAAGTGGCCACTGATGTCTGGAGATGAGGACAAGGCCTCTCCAATTTCTCTGAATTTATTTTCATCCTTTCTCTCTCACACCCRCTGTGTTAGTAGGAAGAATAGGTCACTACAACATTGTCATCTGAATTTTGTTTCAGTTTCTGACTGATTGCATGGGAAAAGCTATTTGTGACAAACAGYTGAAGTTTGCACTGCAACTGGCTGCTCTGGTGGAGCTGTTGGGTGGGGCCRTCACCCCAGATTTAAATGGCTCTTGAATATCTCCCTACTGCAGATCAGGCCAAGAATTCAAGTAAGGAACTTTTGAAACACTTGCTATAATTTGCTTCCAACTGCTAAGACTGTGTCTCTCTTTGAAATAAGGAAGACAATGAGAACACTGATTTCTACATGATCAGCAGGATTAMAATTTGTCTATATGCTATTTTCAATCAAATTAAGTGCAAAAATGTGATAAGGTTGCTGTATGTTATTCCTGTCAACATAATTCTGAATAGGAAGGGTTTCATTCATTATTTGTAGATTGCTGCTTTACAATTATATCTTAATTGACTTGATCACCAACTTGAACACTTAATATTACAGTATCATTAGCCCATTTATTATTCATCTAAATCATACAATTACAGCAATTAAATTGGTTGCCTTTTAAACACTTGGTTCAGTGATCTTTAATTAGACACCTATGAGCTGAATTACATGGAAAAGGTGTTAAATGTTACAACTGTAGTGAACGGGTTTATTTGCCATATTATACGGAACTGATTTAGAGAAATGTCATATATATTAAAACATGCTGCCTCCTTGATACTCTCTGGTTACCTAGTGATTCAGGAACTATGTCCTAAATAGCATGGTGGGAAGCTTCATCTTTTTCAAAACCCATTATAGGCTACATCAAAAGGACCATAAACATAATGAAGCAATTCACATCCGGAGTTTAACTTGCAATCTAGTTAATGTTTGATGTTTTTTTTTCTGTAATTTGTTTTCACAGGAGAGAAAATCCTGGTTTCATGTTTGTAGGCTAGATGTGCATCTTTAGACCCTGCTGGCATCCTCCCAGCTTAGTTTTCMTGCATATTATTCTTCTGTTTTAAGAAATTAAATTTCTAATGTGCTAAACAAGAATTTTTTTGCTTTAAATACATAGAAAGGAACAYAGGGTTTAGTAGGAACCTTCTTTTTCCCCCTAATACATCAGCTCAGTATTCCCTCTCAGTCAAAAGACAAAAGTTCAAGGTACAGAAAATGAGGCAGGAAACATTCTGCTTCTGTATAAATTCATGTTTTGTTAAAATTTGTCTTAAACTCTGAGTACAGCTACAATCCCCTAATTTGTAAGAAACAGTAGAACTGCAAAACAGTGAGGGAAGAATGATTTAAGATCTGTACCTTTGTTTCCTCCCATATGAGAAAGAACTGAGTCGCTAAGGATCTTCAGTCTGGAAAAGACATGATCCAGGGAGGTATACTCTAGATCTACAAAATCCTGAAAAGCAACAAGAGGATGAATAAAAATTCATTAGTCATTTGGCCTTCTAAGACAAGAATAGTAGGAGCTATTAGTCAAAGTTAGTTGAAGCAAGATGCAAAACAAACCAGAGGAAATGGTTATTCRTAAAAGGGCAGCTGACATATGGAACACCTTGCCGATGAACATGATGAAAACAAAAGACTTTRGAGGAAACTGGAGAAGCAGTTGGAAGAGGGATCCATTATTATGCAGTGTAGAAAGCTAAATGTTTTTAATGGACAATTTCAAATTTTTTTTTTCCACAAAATCTGTTTTCACATACAATCTGAATCAAAAAAAGAAGAAGATAAAACAAAAGCAAGAACTCAATAAGTAAGCAAAAGCAAACACTTTTGGTAAGAAACACTGTAACATGTTTTGGACACCTTGTGTCCCTGTCCTCCTTGAAGCAATGGGTTTGGACAAAGTAGGAAGTCTGGGTTCCATCCTGACCTCTGTCTTGCTTGGTTATTTGGATATCCACTCTGAGACAGTCTGACTATGGAACCAATCAGCAGGGAGATTCAGAAAAAAACACTTTCTGCTGAAAGTTTCTCTAGCASACAAAAAAAAAGGATCAAGAATATTCACATTTTTTCATCACAATCTATATTTCATGATATTTTGCTGCAAATTCAGCATTTCTAAGTTTTGAAACGCTGAACGACATGATAGTCAAGAGACATATGGTCAACCACAAGCTAAAATATAGGTTTGGGTTTTGATTTCCTTATTACTTTGAACAGTCTGCTTAATGTACTGAGTTTCACCTCTCCTTACATAGAGTAGGGATAATATTTCACTATTTCMCATGAATATGAGAGAACAGAAATTCTTAATGAGTAAAAAGTGTCCAGGTCTTATGCTGATGATCACAGAAATGCTTAGMAGGATAATACAGTATTCTGGCTGTGCTCTCTTAATGAAGCCATTAATTATTCAAAAAAGTCAATGATGAACTTTAAGCAATGAATAGAGCTAACATCAGTAAATCTCAGAAAATCTTTGATAACATTCTCAAACTGCAAAATGAAGAGTATCAAATCATTAATAGGGGAGTTAATTAGAAGTGATGCAATAATACAGGGAACGTGATAGGTGAGATCATTACATGGAGTCTAGTGATATAAAGGTTCTCAAAATCAGCTTAATCTTTCTACTGCTGAATAATAAAGGGAAAAAAATCTGCCTCACTAAATTTCTTAACTGAGACTTATCCAGTAGTACAACAAAAGCTGATAGATCACAAGAGTGATATCTAAAACTAAGAGCGTTTCCAAGAACCTTAGGGTAATTCAAGCAGTATCCTACCACATTTCCACCTCATTTTTTCCTAACACYTTGTAATCTTCTTCTGTGACTTGGGGTGGTATTCTCTACTGATGTCCCTTTTGTATTGTTTCAGGAAGGTCTTTATCAGATTAGTAGATCAATGTGATTTTGCATAATTTGGGGGGTTTTCCATTGTGTCTATCTTTTCTTTTGTATATGAAAGGTCAAAACAAACTTCAAAATTCCATTTATCTATTTGCATTTCACAATTCAGCTTTTCCACCATGACTTAGACTATGCTACTGATGAGAAGGGCCTAAGAATTAAATCCTGGCCTAAAGGGCAAATTATCTTCCATTTAGTTTTGTTAACCCCCTTTATAGGAGGCTTTTTTTGCAGATGGGGAAAGTGATGATCTCTTATTGCCTCTTCTTCATCTAASAGTGGAGATATATCCTCTTTCTAATCTTATTGCTGTTTATTTTTAAATAGTTCTTATCAGAAAAAAAATACTTCTTATGAACACATTCACTACAATTAGAGTGCCTACACAAAGTTAGTAAAGTATATGGAAGACAAGGTTTATAAAATCTATCTAAACTAAAGAAGATTCTTGTCATAAGTTTTTTTTATGAGTTAACTGTATACTTATAAAAACACTTGCTTAATTAATTAAAAAGAAGTAAGTAAAGTCATACAGCAGGAAGATTTTAATTTCTTCAATATGGTTCCATGCACACTGGAACCTTCAACATTTTTTTTCTTTCCTTCACAGAAATTTCTGCAAAAATTTTCAGATATATGTGTGATTTTACTCAGCTAGCCCACTACCATTCAAACAGTCATGTCAAGACAAGCTCTTCAACATATTTTAAAAAAGATTGAAAATTTTGAATGTATYAACTTTCATCTTTCCTTATATTTAGACATTTTTCCAGTTATAAAAAGTTCCTTCAAGAAACATGTCACATAAAACACTTCAGAATCTGTAAATTAATTCAAGAAAATATTAAAATATCAACAGGTTATGTCCTTTTAAAAATTTCTTACAAAACCCATAATTTTAACCACCCACTTCTTTAGCTACCCTGCTGGTGTTTCTACCAGAGAATAATTCTCACCTTCTCGCCTATGTAGATAATGAAATTGCTCTGCAGAAGTATATTTCTCTCTCTCCCAAGCTCCCTACTAAGATATGGGTGATTGCATTGTAGTTTTAGGTACTTTTTTTATATCTACTGTCACCTGAAATGAAAAGAAACAGAGAGACCTTTCCTAACCTCRAATACCTCAATAGATGATTTACTTATGCATTTGCTCATATCCRCTTTGTTTTCTCTAAATCTCAGCTGTAGCTATAACCATGTAAAAGTATAAACTTCCTGAAATAGTTTCTCTATAAAGCAAGATTTTCTGTAAAGTAAAATCATATTAACATTTCATCTTTCAGTCATCAGTGTAAGGATGAACTGATAAGAGCACTAGTGCTCCTATTTGGAACCAAAATGAGCATGTGGGCTGATTTCCAGCACACAGCATTTTGGCAATGATCYTGCCATCATTTCAGGCTGCTTTGTATTCTATCTGGGACCAACAGCTGTGCTTATTCATTTGCTTTCAGCTGKTCAGGGGTCACTGTGACAGGATGGTATTTCCATCTTTAAATATTGATGCAGAGTTAAGCTACAAAAGTAAAGGTTTCAAGTCTTAGCTTCCTTCAGAGGACATAAACTTTTGGGACGCTCTGGTGATGAAGGATAATCATTAGCCATTTGAGGCTATCATTAAAGGATTTGGCCTGAAAGAATTTTAACCTGAAGCTAAATAATGAGCAGAACCAGAAATCTTCTTCCAAGAACTTAAGAATGTGGTGTGCAGTAGTCCAGTGGTGTTCCTGCCACCTGTCCATAGCGTGAATCAGCAGGGACAACTTTCTCATGTGAAGTGCTGTCCCTCGTCACAGGATAATCAGGATGTCAGTGCTTACACAGAAGCAAAGATCTCAAAGATCTGCTCAAGCCCAATAGTCATTCACTGTGCAAACATCTGTATGGATACGGCAGGACTCTCTAATATATTCAACATTATTTACTCAGTGTCCCCCCATGCCTGTTTAAAAGCAGAGTCTTCAGTCTSCCACAAGGGTTTCAGTTAATACTTTGTTTCTGGTCTCATTAGATCTGCTCTAATCATGTGTATTTTTTATTTCCTACTATGATTCATGGGAAGTATTTATGCTTCAGTTGCTGCATTTTCATGTTCAGTGAATAAAAACTAGTGTCCTTTGAGTGACCTCATGTCCTCTCTACCCTGCCTCTAAGTGATAAAAACAGCTACCACTTGCTGGACTTGCAGAATAATTGGATGAGATGTTTGCTCCTAGGAAACTACTTGTCTCAGAYTGACTTTCCCACCCTCCTTCATTTTACAGCTTCCACTTTCAGAATAAGACTGGGCTGGTCTCTTGCCTCAGTCAGAAATAGTTATCCCTTTCCAGACATATGACTTTACTGGTGKATTACACAAATGCATAACTTGAAATTTCCTCTCTCCTTACCTGAAATTCMATTTTCTGTACCTCCTGAACCCTCATAGTGATAAAATGGCTTTGAAAAGAGGCCAAGTGGAGCCACTAGACTTCCCATTCCAAGTTGCTTTCTCTAGGGAATGCCTGAAGWACTGTCCTCTGACTAATTGCAGTACAGAACACCACTGATGTGCTCTGCACCCATCAGTACAGGACACCCCTCACTGCTTACAGCCTCTGCTAAGCAGACAGACACACACAGACTCCTTCCATGTGTGCACATGATTTGAAAACTGACTGACTGAAAGACTCCTCACTCCTCTGTGGAAGAAGTCACTGTGCTATCTATAGGTTGAGTCTCAACCCATACCCCTGCAAAGTGAATAATTCTCTAACCTATTGTAGTGTTTAGTGGTGTGTAAAAATGGGCAATGGACAAGACTGGCATTTTTAGCTTTCTCTGAGAACCCCTGAACTAGATATCACTCAATATCTTTCTGTGTTCCAACAAAACACAGGGAAAAATCAGAAGAAAAAATAAACAAGAGGGAAAAATCAGAAGAGGGAAAACAAGAGGGAAAAATCAGAAGAGGGAAAACAAGAGGGAAAAATCAGAAGAAAAAATATATGTAAAACTCTTCACTTTCTGAAATTTGAAAATGGAGGGGATGAGACCTTCCTCAAAAGTGGGAAAGAGAAGGGCATTAGAGTTTAAGCCTATCCTAAGAACCTGTAGACGTGGTCTTTGTCATAGCCCGCACTCTGGCCAAGAAAGAGCAAAGAAGGATCTTGAAGTGGTGCCAGTGACTAAATTAAAAGAGAACTTGGAGAAATTTTCAATATTATGAAAAATATTTAATCAGAGTACCTTTTCTCCCAGTCCKCTTCTCTCTTCGCCCCACAGCTTTGAGCAGTGACAGTTCCACAAATGTCAGATATACTTACTACACAATCCACCAGCTGTGGAAGCACCACTTCCTTCCATGTGGCATTACATACAGAAATTTCTGCACTTCCATTTCTGAATTTCTTTTGCCAGTGAAAAGCAATGTTTTCTCCCAAGGTTTTAMAATCCCCATTGGTCCTCAACAGTGTCTAGGAAAAGAACAAACAAAAGCAAGGTAGATGAATAAATATAAATTAACAGAGCAGCTACAAAGTGGTATTAAATAATAAGTGATAAAATTCAAGTTTGACCTCAGGTATCTCCTTCCAGAATTTTTCCAATACCTTCCACATTGCATCACAGAAAAGTCTCACAATATCAGCAACCCAACAGGAGGAGAAAAAACAAAAAAAAAACTGGTGCCCTATATACCTGCCAGGCAATCCGTGTAACAAAGGTCCCCATATCCTTTGAGGAAAATCAGTGCAAAGTAATACCCTTCTTTATTGTCCCAGTAGACAAGCCCTTTAGAATAAATCCTAGGACTTGGTTCTAAAACCTCTTTGTTAGGTGTATTTTGTTGGCAAGTTTCTCACAACAGTTATCTTTAGCAAACCAACACAGTCTGTAAGCGCAAGATATAAATGGCCATAGGCCCACCTGCCAAGGCAGCAATTTTTGGAAGTTTTTGTTGACAAAGGTTTCAGAGTGTGCGAAAGATTTCTCAAATAGCTTTTGGCTGTCTAGTTACAATTACAGCTCTCCCCTATTTTTTCAATAGCGAGCTGATCAATAGGGCTTTGTTTACTCAAATATCTGAATGTATCTGAGGAGAGAGCATCATCTGTACAGTTAGAAAAATCTATTGGACAGTTCAAAGGAAACYACTGTGCCTGACCATCTGTGGAATTTCATGCTCTCTTTTCACCTCTCTAACCCTGCATTTCCCCTCCCACATTTTATTTCTTCTCTTAGTCTGGAGAGTTCTTTGTGATGGACTGATARTGTAACCAAATAATGCCTAGTAAAACAAATTTCCTGCCTTGTGGAAGTCCCAGTACACTRTTTCAATATACCAAGCAATAGCTATGGAATTTGTTATTAACAATGGAAATTCTACTTCATCTTTCCTTATTTCCCATGATAAAGGTTATATGTTTGTAAGTACTTCAGTGATTTTTCACCTAAAAYCTGAAGAATAGTATCTATAGAATAATAATACTCCTACCTAACATATATATTTTTTTAATTATCCTAATTCCATTAATTCAGCTTCATAGCCCATTTTGGAACACACTACCAGCATTGCTTTCATTCTTCATTCTATTCACTCTTGAGAAAAACTGTTTGTGCACTTAAATACTATTGCATAATTTGTTAGAGGAGTTTTACAGGTCCTTTTGAAAGTCTGACCTTTAATGCTGCGTGCTTTGGAGAAAAATGTCAAATTTTATTATTTTTTTTTTAGTTAACATAAATTACAATACACTGACAAGGAAAGACACACTTTGACTTAACTTGACTTGACTTAAAGTTAAATTTCCAGGTAAAACATGAGAATTTTTGCCTAAATGAAGAGGCTGTCAAACTTTAAAGAACAACAACAACTCATCTGCTGGGTGAAAGACACAGACCATCTCATCTAATACTGCAGTGAGCTGTAAATCACATATGCCAGAGGTGCAGATGGTGTTTAACTTTAAACTGTCTCTAACAAAATAGCCTTTGAAGCACTGTCATTTTACAGAGATGGGTAAATGGTCACCTACTTGGTTGCACATGCTAAAGGCTAAATAAAATCACCACCAGAGATACAGAGTGAGGAATAAACATTGGAACATTTTTCCTTGCAGATACAGTATGTTCATAAATGACAAAAGTAACTGCCRTGCTCTGAAGATCAAAATTACTGGTTTGGGCAAAATAGATGGTACTTCTAAGCTTTTGAAACTGTTAAAAGTAAATGCAGGAGGAATTCTATAAAAGRCTGTTGATGAGACATATGCCTGACATAGAAAAACTCCTCAAGCCAGAGGGAAYCTATGGCAGTCTAATGTCCTGAAGCATAAAGCTGTAATTCTGGCATATTTTTATTAAAGCAGATTCTTATGCCAAAAGAGACACAACATAAAGTAAATAATAAGGTATGTTCTAATTCATAACTTTATTACCCTGCAGGTGTTTACTGAGAGGCGCTGCTGCTCTTCTCTGTAATTTTGTTGACCACAGCACTCCTTCAACATACTAAGGAAATGCAGAAGTTAGATGGCAGGGTTGAAACCCTCACTTCTATCAGTTTGTGCAATGTGCATTTTGAGGACAATAACTTCTATCTAAAAATATTCCTGAATGCTTGTGTGCCACAATGAAAGGCAACCTAGAACCTCTGGCAGCCCTTATCCCTCCTTCTGTGGAGGACTCTGCAGCACAAACACAATGAACCAGAGCAGTAACCCATGTGCACATGTGCACATGACCATGTTATAAATGCTCCTTTATTCCAAAGTGTCTGATATAGTATTTAATGTATATTTTTGGTTGGCTCTGAGGGCCTAAAAACAAGACACAGGCACAAATCTCAGCCTGTCATTAATTCACACCATGGAGACAATAAAATRTCTATATAAAGTACTATAGAAACTTTCTAAATATATTGAGGGAAAAAAAATGTTCTATTGTACAGCACAAYGTAGCAAACCAAGGTGCAGGCTGTAACCTCGATTTCTTTTATGCTTGGYTACACTCCTGTGTGAGTTTTCTCCAGGGCAATGGGCTGGATTTGTGTGTAGCTGCTCAGAGCTGTTACACACAGGGTATTGTTTCAGTACTTCTTCCCATGGGCTGCTCTGTACATGCAGTGATTATTTTACCCTTGCTGTAGCTTAAACACTTTGTAAGGCTAATTCCTCAAGCCTATGAAGGGTATCAGGCAGGACATCTGGATTTCTCTATATGTGTGTGCAGGTATAATTATGTTTTGATCACAACATAAGGGTAAAGGAAAGGTATCATTCTTTTTTTTTTTTTTTTTTTTTT
>NW_026623733.1:85254-93912 GCF_030028575.1 Malurus melanocephalus | reverse complement strand
TTGAGTGTAGGTCAGAAGAAACACTGGCTTTTTTTCCTGGTTTCCATATTACTTTCTTAAGACAACTATTTTATGGCTGCAGAGATTTTGGGAAATGAGAAGCTTATTTTACACAGAGCACTCATCACAGTTCTTTCATCCTGTCTCCAACACTTAYCTTTTTGTCCACCTCTTTGACTTTATGGAGGAGCCACAACCTAACAGATAGCTTCATAGAAATTAAATAATAACACAAATATTACTAATACTAATAATAATAGTTCCTATTCAGATGGTCTGAAATTTTCTACTATAGGAAGAGTCAGTGTAATGATCCAGAAACATCGAGTTCAAAATGATTCAGTTTTGAGAAACTTTCAGTGCATTCAAAGCAAACTTTCAAAGAAACTATTGCTGAAGTCATGGCAAAAATGGTCTTGCTACAAAATACAAAAAAAAACCCCACAAGGGCTGGGACCTATGCGCAAACTTGAAAAGCAACGGTTAAGTTTACCTTTCAGGTACATTTAGAGAAAGATGTTGGATACAGGGTTAAGATAACCTAAATCAAAAAAAAGAAAAAGGAAAGAAAAATCTCAGCAAAAGTAGATGTTTCATCTTGACTGTGTGTAGTCTGCCATTAAAATGCTTTGCTGCTACATGAGAACACTCAAGTTCTCATTGAAAACAATCCATTTTTGAACAAAYGCATTTTGTGAAGCTGCTACAATGAATTCCTCCAGACCACTAAGTTTGCCCTTCATGTYTTTCTGTCACTTGATTCAGCTGATTCTAATATTATTGGTTATGAAAATAATAAAATATAATATTTCTGTAATGATCAAGGAATAGCCCTACAGTAAATGTAAGGTAAACCTGTATACAGGTAATCCCACTGTCTTTCTCTTTCCTTTAAATTTCTAAGRAATAGTTGATAACATACCCTGAACACACCTCATTAACTCAGATGAGAAAAACTAGAAAGAATTAATAAAATGCTATAAAACACCTGAAAGAAATAKCATTGCAATTTCTATAGCATTTTCAAAACTGGGATGTGGAGGAGAGAAGGTAACTATTGATTTTTAATGGCCAGGAATACTGCAGCTGGAAGWGGAGATAAAAAGATTATTAGATTAGCTAATAAATTCATGGTGATTTTGGCACAAGGCAAATAGGCACAAACTAGTCAGTAATGCATTCAGATTGATAACTTGAAGATATGTTCTGCTCAGAAAAAGAGTGAAGCTCTGGRACTTTCTTTTCAGAGTGTTAGGAGCCAGAAATCAACACGGTTTTGAGGTAGGGTGCAATTAGCTTGCAAAGGAAATTCTGCAGCGTGGTTGCCTGGGATAACAGCAAGSTGGCTCCTGCACAGACCTTTTCAGTCTTCTGCCTGTGACCTCATGCTGGCTCCTACCATTCCAGGATTACGTCATCTTTTTTGGCTACGTGATGCTCATCACARAAGGTTTTAGGTTTTTATTAAAAATGGAGAGCAGAATATGTACATAGAGAACAGGAATTGTATATTTCTGCATCTATTCACAGGTGCTTGTGTGTGGGCAGATTAGATTACCATACTGAACCTTCTACAGCATTTGTCTTACTGAATTTCTTCATTTTTAAATGGTTTGTATATTTACACTGTATTTATTCTAGAATTGTTCAGTTGATTCACAGATGGGGAGAAGAAGCGTTAATATTTAGTACACTTYGACATTTTTAATACTTGTCTGTAAAGGATGGGAAATTTTCTTTTTACTCCACTAGCAGACAAGTTTGTTTCATATTTTAAMAAGAATCGGTGAACAATGGGTTCTCCAGGTTTGAGCAAGCCGTGGGTTGAGCTTTGACTTGGTGTGCAAAAGTTGCTGTAGATGTGGACAACATTCAGCCAGATCTGTTTGCTCTGAATAACCTCTGGCTGAGAATTATATTCAAAAAAAGGCAGAAATGGRGACTACTGATGACCTCTACATCTAAGCATCTACAAGAAACAGGTGCACAAGACTCCAGCATTCAGTAGGGATAAATCTTGTGTTAAGTAGCACAGCAAGGAATTTGTATGCACACATCATTATTGTTTAGAGATATGTTACATGCGCTCCTACAGCTGTGCAAAAGACATCTGCTTCACATTGGCACTGCAGTCCTTCCAACAGGACTGTAAATGGTTAAAAGCCAGCAATAAGAACAGTAACCTGGCAAAGGAGCTTGTGGGGCACATTTCTTTGTCTGTATTCCTTTTTATTTTACGTTTGCCCCATATAGAGGGAGTACTTCTCTCCTAGAGGCAAGAATGTTTATATCTTTACAGTGCATCCTGATTAATGCAAACACTTTTCCAAATAAGTGAAAAATAGACAAAAGGATCTAAAAGAAGAGCAGGTAAAAGGAATGCATTGTTTTCCAATGGTCTCTCCTGAAAAGWAACTCATGGATCATATTCAGAACAAAATCACTGTGTCCAAGACAAGYCCCACCACATCACGCTATTTTTCACCTACAGAGCATCAGTCCCAAAGCCTCACATCAAATCTCCATTGTTCCAAAATTCCCAGGTCAAAGGCTTTTTGGCCTAGAGATTACCATGCTTCCCATATCCAGCACAGAGCCCCACTGGTCCCGTCCTCATTTGTCCCAAGATCTCCATCACCAGCTCCAGTTCTTCCCATTTAACACTCAGACCCGTCTACCACTAACACCCTCTCTAACATCCCCCTGCTCCCTCAGCCTTGACCTAAATCCCTTCCTGTACTGACCCTCTGAGCCCCAGCTCTGTGCCCCCATCCCCAGCCTTGCTCACACCTGGGGCTCTGGGGAGCCCAGCCAAGCGCAGCAGCTGCCAGCACATGAAATCCAGCGCTGTGTGAACATCTCCTCCTTCCTTCTGCTGCTGCCTGCACTCTCTGCTGCCCTGCTGCAGCCTGCCAAGCTCCTTGTGAAGCTTCTGCTGCAAGTGCCCAACACCCAGGCACAGGCTGCACTTGTTCAAAAATCTGCTTAGATGGTGCTCCAAGGACAGAAATGGAAGACATATCAGGGAAACCCAGGCAGCTGATAGCTCTGCTCCTGCAGGGAARCAGCTCTGTTTAGTGGCAATAAGGACTCTTGTTTTAATAATAGAACACAGCACTGAGATTTAATTAGCACTTATAGCAACATATGTCAGATAGCAATAGCTTTCAGTAGGCACTTGTGAGAATTGTCAGGACTGCAGACTTGGTGCCAGGGTGATCCTCTGCTGCTGCTTGCAGTGATGTAAGTCCATGTAACTTTCATTGTTGATCTTGTTTTTCACTGAGAAAAAGAAAGAAACATCTGGGATGACTGTTTATCTATTCAAACCATGCTGTCTGTCAGTTTGTTATCTCTTCCTCTTTYAGGTGACACCTTCTAGCTTTCCACCCCAGTCTTGGCTGTTCAATGATGAGTAAGCAGTAATACTGATACTAATCAATTACAGCTCCTGAATTAAGATTTTATGGCTGTTGGTATCAGGCTGTTTTCTGCCTTGCAGCAGAATATGGCATCACATCATTTTTTTCATTTGTTCAGATGTATTCACTATCAGAAAATGTAATTAACTTGAAATATGCCATCTGTGAAACCCCAGATTGGTTTTAATCACCAGTAACATGGATGAWGTGAAGCTTATCTGTGCTGTACCAYTGATAAGAAAACACTGGGCAAAYAACAAATCAGRCGTGATAYTCATTAAATCCTGGAATGGTTTGGATTTGAAGGGACCTTAAAGATCATCTAGTTGGACCCCACTGCCACAGGCAGGGACAAGTACCACTAGAAGGCAGCTTTGTTCTGAATGAGACACAGGAAAAGTAGTCGGGATATTTCTTTCTCAAGGTGCATTTCTCACCTGTATCTTCACTGCTGGGCTTTGGGGAACACAGAAAACATTCACCCAATTATGAATCCTACTTCAGAAGTCACTTCAGCCCCCTGTGAGTGCCCTGCCAGACACAGAACTCTGTGTGAAGGAAAAAAGAGTGAAAAGACTTTTGTGTAGCTCATTGAAGTCTGATTTTTATGTCCATGGTGACTGTCAGACAGAGAAAACCAGACTTCCTTTTGGAGGAATGTGATCCAGTGTGAAGCAAAGTTCTGTCTTCAAACTGGGTATGTTGATCTTCATGTATTTTTTTTATTTTACAGAGAAAACTCCAAAACATGTACAACTTTTATTACTCCCTGGATCCAAGATTCTGATTAGTCCTAAAACCAACTCCATTTTTCGTACTTGGCTTGTACAAAGCCCTGGAAGTAGGCTTGGAATTTCTATTACAAACACATCTTCAGAAAAAAGAAAACTCTTTTGAAATGTTTTAGAAAGCCACCCTTTTTGTTTTATATCAAACTGTCTTTCTGAACTGAACAAAGTTTCTTTTTTTTCCTATTTTCTTCTAATTCTAAGACTTGTAAATAGACAGGATCATTGTGTGCGCTTCACTTGCAAGATTTTGTTCCCTTCAGAGCACAAGCATAAAAGGGGAACTTTTCCCTCCCATTTTAATTTAATTAAAAGCMAAGATATGTTCGAAGCTTTGAGCTGATCCAAGGAGAAGATGAATGATCAAGGATATGTTAGCACAGCTGCGGGTAGCAAGGTTACAGCCCCTTCCCTCAGTGAGCAGAAGTGCAGGCAACAGGTTAGAAAGCAGTCCCATGATTCTCACAGAATAGTTTTATTAAAACTAGACAGGAATGGCAAGATAAATAAGAGTTTGAAGGCAATGAGAGCCTAAAGTATTTCAATTTCCAGAGGTGAATGGACTTGGATGGCCTGCAATCAAGCGGACAAAGGAGAAAGTTGTGATGCTCAACTAATGGCATTAAGGGAAAAACACATTACATGGGTTCCTTCATCATTATCGCATGTGCCTTTCAAGATATTTCTCTCTCAGTAGAAATTTATCTCGGAGATTTCTAGAGCAATCCAAAATTACACYGACTCATTCATATACATTTAAATCTCTTGGGTAAACTGTGCACAATCTTACAGCTTCTTAAGAAATTGCCAATGATCTCTGCATTTATTTTTCCAGCTTAAGGGGTGTATTTGCTCTACTAAATACAGAAATTTTGCTTTATTTAGTTACCTATTCATTTATTTACTTTCTGTTTGTATCTTGGCTTTTTCTTAGCATTTCAGGACATTGTATCCAGTCTGAGCTCCAAAAAAACTTGCACATTCCTACAGATAGAATATTTTAGGTGTCTTCTTCTTTCCTTTGACCACCATCACCTTCTGTGGAACTGTAAAACTCTCAGCAAAACTGTGCATTTGTTGAGGCAGTCACACAGCCTGACTTTGGGCATCCCCCTTCAGATAGTTAAACTGGGAAGCCAGACTGTGCAGTGAACAGAAAAAGAAGCAATTCAGACTGTGTTCAGACTCATGTCAGGATATGTTCTCCATTTCTAGTTTGTTGCAGCTATTTTTCCTATCACACTTGCCTTCCTCCTTGAATTTTCTCATTACAGAAACCAAGGCACCAAAGAGGAGAAATTAAGTAGTACAGGATAGTTTCGAATCACCATTTCGGCATTTAGATCCATCCATGGTGCACACGATGTTAGAGAATACTGCCAGATTTCACAACATAGACTTCCTCTCTAAAATTCCTGTGGAAGAGTCTAGTGTCTGCCTCCTAATATTGTTTATCCTGACAGAAACTAAATTATCAATATTATGCAAAATTTCATGGTAGGTCTGTGTCCTACTATTTATCTTTTCTAATGGAAATACTCATTAACAGTAAAATAAATATTCATTATTTTTATACTTTTCATAGTCAAAGTAAACATTCATATCGATACACAGAACTTGCAATTTATTTCACATCCTTTGGGCACTGRTTCAGATCATTAGAACATATTCACCAGACTGAAGTTCTGCACTTACTACATCTATTAGTGTCTTACAGCCACTTTGAACAGGTGCTGTGTTCAGCAGCTGTGCTATGTAAATTAGTTTACAAGCATTTCAACTCCATTCATCACTGACATATGTGCTAAGCCATGCTTTTTCAGTTAATCTGCCCTTATCCTGCAGAATTTACCTCAATCCTGTTCTTAGCATAGATTTTACCCCTGCTGCACATCAGTGTAGTTGAACTCTACCAGCCTTCCAGACTCACTGCAGTGGTACACATGAACCAGTTTCCAGACTGACAGCTGCTTGTCTAAAATATTGTCTAAAATATTGTCTAAAACAGACCTGAACTAAAAAAACTTCTAGAATGTCTTCATCCAAGCTGTGCAATCTGTACTTTGCAGTTGTTGTTGATTTGTTAAGATTAATTGCAAAAGGCATTCTGTTTTTCAATGGGCAGGGACTCAAAAAGCACCTCACAGGCTTAAATATCAGATTGGACAGGTATATCATTGCCAAGTCAGACCTCTTCTTCAGGAGTGGCTCCCAAAAGCAGTAGACTGTTTTCCTTAATGGAGATGACAATAAAAATGTTAAAGGTCAGAAGAAACTTGTACTTTCTCTCAGCTGCTGAAATGTTTAAAAGACAGGTTCTAAATGTTCCTGAAATTTTATTTCTGAGGATGCGGATGAATTTTTCTTGGGGAACTGTTTTCAACACCTGTATAGACAGCTGCAAGCCTACAGGACTGTGTGACAGCAGAGCCCTGGGTGGAAATGTAAGCATCCTTTATTTTTCAGAGCATTTAACTTATTTAGAAGTCTCRCCCAGGTCCCCAAATGGTCACAGTTTAATCAGTTTATTAAACACATGCATGCAGTTTGAAGTCAATCTCTTTTTCCAGTCACCTCAGCAGCAACCACACAGTTTCAGTTTTTCACAAAGCCTCTGGGGTATCCATGGTGTGCTTTAAATGGCTGTCATTCCACTCCTTTTCTGTCAGCAACACCTTCACACTGGGAGTGCTATTTATGGAGCTTCCTGAATTTTTTACAGGGACCCCACACCTCTGTTTTGGCAGCAGAGTTACACCCTGAAAATTAGCACTATCACAGCTGTCTTTACCAGTTCAGCATGTAATTTTCACAGGTGTTTTTCTTTGAAACAACTTGCTTTAAACATCAGATTGCAGCTRATTTGGGTATGCTAAAAACCCAACAAATCAACATTTATGATTTTGAAAGGGAAATTGTTCTCCCCTTCCTTTTCTTTTTTGATTTTTTTTTTCAACCTCAAATCAATGCTCGACAGGAAAAAGGAAGCATAGGAAAATTTCTTCCATGCTCTTTGTCTACCCATAGAATAATCATTATTGATAGAAACAACACGTAGTTCAGCACAGGGTTACAGGGAGACATTTACAATGTGCTTAATTCTGGAGGTCCTTAAAATCTTTACATCTACAAAGCTACATAATTTTCAAACTCTGAAAGGAAATCTGTCCATGAGCAGAAATACACTGGTGTGCACAGCTAGACTCCTAGAATTCMATTTAATAGCATAAATATAGGATTCTATTGTGCTTTTCAGTTCACAAACACCCTCAGTGCATCCACTAAGGAATACAAAATGTGACACAGAGCACTTTGCTGTTTGAAAGGAGAAAGTTGATGTTGCAGGGGAATCTTCAGGATCTCGAATGTCACTGGGTGCATTTGTTGGACAACTGAAAAAATTCTAAAATCTGAAATTCATCACACCTGATTTTAGATCTCCAAAACATTAGCATTTATATCTGAGTGATCAATTGATAGAAAAATGCACTTTTAGAGCAAAAGTCCTCTGATTTGTCTTTGTACCTTGTCTTAGRTATCGTCCTTAAAGTGAGATGAATCATAGCCTATAAATGCCTCCCTTTTCTCATGTGATTACTTAAAATGGATTATAAGGCCAAGTCAGATACGGTGCTGACACTGTAATCTGCTAAATTAAGTGAAATTTAGCTAATCTATCACATGTTTAATTGCCATGCAGAGAGGAAGCAGAGAAAGAGCAAAGTTCCATCTATGCTCTGGGAGATGACTAATGTGTCAACACTGAAGATGGGAAAAGACAAAAGGAGGATACATCTGCTCTCTTCTTCCTAATTACAAATTATTATTATTTTTAAATCAAAAATTTCTGTTTGCAATAAATATATTGCTATATTATAGTGACAGCCTGTTGGTGCCTGGGGTTATTCCTCCTCAGGTGGCAGACTTGGCATTGGCCATTGTTAAATTTCATGATATTTTCTTTAGCTAAATTGCCCACCCAGACCAGGTCCTCTGAAAGGTAGTACAACCAGCTGTTATATCACTCACTTGTCCCAGTTTTGCAAGACTTGCAAGCTCACAATGCACTGTGTGTTATCTTCTAGGTCTTTAATGAAGATGTTGCACCAGTACAGAGCCTTGACGGGCACAGTCTAAATGCCAAAGGTAAACTTTGTGCAASTGGTCATAATGCTTTAAGCCCAGGAGATCAGCCACTTTCAGTCCAACTTTCTTCCTACTTATTTAGTCTGGTTTTATCCCTTTTTCAATGAGGGAGAAAGTGCTCAAAGCCTTTTTAAAGTCAAGCTAGAGAATATCAACTGCTCTCACCTCACCTACCCAGGTCATCCTCACAGAAGGCTATCAGGTTGCTGAGGAATTATTTCCTCCTATAAATATRTGCTAATTACTCCCAATGACCTTCTTGTTCGTCACACTTTTGGAAACATCTACAGCCTACAGAGAGG
>NW_026623733.1:45668-85077 GCF_030028575.1 Malurus melanocephalus | reverse complement strand
CTTGGCACCTGGTATCCAGAGGCAGGTTACACAGGAATGGCTCAGAGCTGCCTCAGAAGAGGGTGGGGCTTGGCATTAGGAAGCATTTCTTTGTCCAGAGGCTGGCCAGATAGTGTAACAGGCTTCCCAGAGAGGCAAATGATGATCCAAGTCCATCAGTATTCACGAGGTTTTGGACAATGCACTTAATAGCATGCTTTGAACTTGGATTGCTGTGAATTTTCTGGCAGTTGGACTTGATGATCATTGTAGGTCCAACTGAAATATTCTATTCTWTTCTATTCTATTCTATTCTATTCTATTCTATTCTATTCTATTCTATTCTATTCTATTCTATTCTATTCTATTCTATYYTATTCYATTCYATTCYATYYYATTCCATTCCATTCCATTCTAAACTTACTTCCAGCATTATTTGCACCATCACCTTCTCGGGTGAGGCTGACCATCCTGAAGTGCCCTGGACCATCCTTTTTGCCTTTCTTGAAGACAGAAGTGACATTTACTTTCCTCCAGTCTTACACTGAAAATTCAAGAATTTAAGTTAAAATGATGGGTGTCATCATTTATCTGTAGTGACTAAAGCACCAGCATGTGTTCAAAGAGAAATCCCTGGCACAAAGATGGAGTGGACGGAGGCATCACTACAGTCTCAAGCCATCTGCAATAATCATGTGTCAGGATCCCATTATTATTACTGYTCATCAAAAAACATATGGTTAGAGAAAGTCAGGGCGGGGAGATCAAAGTTTAACAGAAAAAGTCTGCAAGGTTAATCCTTGAAACCGAAAACTGGCACATCACCCAGTTCTGCTAATTACTGACCCTGTTAAGATGCTAAGACTAAGACTAGATGGAAATGCATTGCAAATGCAGGCCTGGCTTTAGTCATCTGCTTTAACTGAAAACAAACAAAAAACACACAGAGCACTTCTGAACCAAAGCTCGTATCTGACACTGATGCTTTCACTGGGAAAYCTCACTGAACCTGTAAAAGGAATGTTAATGCTGTCATCCTCTCTTGCATGCTGTTTGTTCTCTCTGCTCTTTTTACTCTCCTTGTCCAGCAGTTCAGTCCCTGAATCAATAACGTACTCTTGCATTCATGGAAATGTTTATTTATAGCCCAAGCACACCCCTAATTATCCTAATTAATTATTTTCTGCTACTGTTACAGTGATGACTATTTAGAGTGACAAAATATCTTGTTGAAGTATTTCTGGGCATAGAAAGCAATCCCAGAGGAACAGAGAACATTCCTCTGTTAAACTATACAAATGATACACATTTCCAGGGTTAACACCATAAACAATCCTCTCACTTYCCACCAGACATGCAGAGATTTAAATGCTTAAATTTATACAAAAACCTATGAATTTCAAATCTGATGAATATCTGTTTCCCCTATTTATATCCGGTGGTCATCCTCTGAAAAAAAAAAAAAAGTCTAAATAGTAACTCCTTTAAATCAGAAACAAGTGAAATATATCTCCCCAAACCTTTGGACRCAGACATAGCTGACAATGTAAAGCAATCTAGTAACATATTGTTGTTTAACATCATCCAGAAATTAAATTCCAAATAAACCACACCCCTTTCCCCCACGCGTTCCGGTAAGAGGGAGACGAAGGTGACAAATGGCTTGAGATAGCAATTTAGTGAAGACAGAAAGAAATGGAATGGTATTTCAGTATCAAATGCTTCTGTCTGGGGCTGGCAGCAGTGACACAGGAGCCAGGAGAAACTGTGCCCTACTAGACTGATGGTGGAGGGCAATGAAGGATACACTTGTGCATCTCAAATGTCACTTGGGATGTGGGCAAGTGAGTTCAGCCATAGTTTTCCAGATATTTAAACAGCACAGATTGTCAATGCTCTCCTGCATTGCAGACACAGTCTGCTCCAGAGGACGATTCATCTTGTTCTGTAACAGAGCTGCAGACATGGAAAGAACCACAGTGTAAAGCGTTTCTTCTTCAGAAAATTGGACTGCTAATTAAGACTGCATAATTGCTGTTCAGCCAGCTCAATTTGCTGACATTAAGGTTACTCAGGACTTGATTCAGTTTCCCTAAAATAAGTGTTTCTTACTGTTTGACTAACCCCAAGGAATCTTGCATGGTCTGTCTCCATCTGTTTCTTCAGAAGGACATGATCTTCCTCATCTTCCATTCACATGYAGCTGAGATATCTCAGGTTCTCACAAATGGCACTGGGGCCTGTGTTTAAGCAACTAAACCTGGCCTTATTTAGTAGTGTAATGGCAAAGCAGTGCTCACCATCAGTGTACACAGAATTATTCACCCAAAGTCAGCATGATAAATGGAGACAGAACGTATTGCAGGACTTTGAAAGGGTCTCACGTCCTGGGACTCCCAGGTCTAATCAATTCTCAAGATCAGAAAATTATGCATCACATATTGAGTACTATCCAAGGAGTCAGAAATCTAAGCAGACCCAGAATTCAGAAGTCATGACTTCCAAGCTTGTTAAAATATGCATCACTATTTGACATGGACCAGGTGCACCACTCATTAAAGATGCATGTAGAGAAGTTTTCTATTGATTTGAGCTATTGGCCTTCAAAAATAAATACCTGTGTTGTACCTTCAAAAGTCTGTGAAGCAGCCTGGGAAATGTTCCATGCCTTGTGATGATTGCTCTGTCTTTTTGTTCTATGCCTCTTGTTTTGGAGATCAATATTAGAGATTTGCTCTTACAAGAGTTAAGAGCCTGTTCTTAGTGATTGAATTACACCATGATAATCTACCCCTCTGAGCTGTTATAAAAACTGACTTAATAGTGTTGTCTTAATGGCATTTGAATATGATGCAGCTGCATGATTCATATTGCTATAACTACCTTTTGATTGCCAGAAAAAAATTCTAATAATTCTTCTACTATTCCCAGTACTGTGATGAAAAACACCTCTGAAAAAAAAACCCCACAAAAAATTCAAACCAAAACAAGGTACAAAAAAGCAGAGAAAATTGAGGTTGCTGAAAACTTTTTTCTTAAAAAAATTGAGGCTGCTGAAAACTTTTTTCTTAAAAAAAATTGAATTTAAATATCCTTTTATACCTCTTTTTTTTTCTTTCTTGAGAAAGTTTTTGACTGCAGTGCACTGGCATTGTTCAAAACTTCACCTAATCAATTCTAAATCCTGATCATTAGTGAGGAAAATCACCATTAGTGTCCAAGTCATGATGGGATCATGCATTCCCAAATTAATATAAAACAAGCATGAGTGCTAAGAGTAACTTGAAGAGGCTTGTATCCAACTATTTGTGACCAGGAAAAATAAGCCAAATTGTAAACAGGTGCATGCATCCTGTGCATGCTGAGTTGAGACAAGTCTTCTGGAGATATTTGAATTTATCCCTGGGGACGGTATCAAGGATATTTCCATGACCAGAGTGAAAGCTGCACACAGAAACAACCCAAACTCCCAACCAGACTGCTGTCAAAGCTCACACTCCTGCAATGGTTTGCGTGTTTTTAGCCTGTTCAAATGAAATCACACATTACAGCACACACCGAGAAGCTGGCTGGCTGCCAGCACTCTGCAGAAAGCCCGTGTGGACAGGAGGAGAGTGGCAGGTGTAATGTGCCATCTGCACAACCATCTGGACATCTCCCTTCCTCAGAGTGAGGCACAACACCAGGGCCTCCTTCTTCTTCCACTCACATGAAAGGAAATTTCATCAAATCATAGGATCTATGAAGCCAGTTTGGGTTGGAAGGCACCTTAAAAATCAGCTGGTTCCAACTCCCCTTGCTGAGGACAGGRACACCTTACACCAGGTGAGGYTGTTCAAAGTCCCACCCAACCTGGCCTTGAGCACTTCCAGGGATGGGGCATCCTCTGCTTCCCTGAGCAACTTGTTCTAATGCATCACCACCCTCTGAGTAAAGACTATCTTCATAATGGCTGATATAAATCTGTTCTCTTTCAGTTTAAAAATATTCCTCCGTGTCCTGGGAATGAGGCCTACAGCCATGCGATATGATGTTAGATACCTGGTAGAGGAATTTCCATGAAAGGTGGTGTGCCGAGGGGATGGTAGGTTGCATATTTCTGGTCCATCCTTGTGCAAGACCTGCAGTCTTCATAATCATCTTCCTCTCTGCAACTCTCAATCTCTCTCATTTGCATATAAAGTGACTGCCTCCCCCATTTATGACAGCAGTAACAGGATATTTGACTACAGTCTCACCTCCACTTCTCCCAAAAGTATAAATTGGCATCTGAAATCCTTAATGGCAGAGGATGAGAATACAACCACCTTGCAGACAAGTTGATGAGCTTGTTCCTGTCTCTTCCCCAAAGAAGGGATGTCTCTTCAGTAAGATTTATGCCTCCAACTCCATCAGAGTCTGCCTGGAAATATTTGCACACAGTGCTATACACTCACTTTTTCTAAGTCTAGTCCATTTATCACTGGCAATCTCACAAAAATCTATAGCCTGCTTCTTCAATATACCACAGTATTTGGGAATCTGTGATCGTGAAAGTCCTTAATGAACTYTAACTATAGTGGCAAATCAGTAAATCACACTATTCATGAGTCTGGGATCCCAAATGTGACCAGAACTGCAGTGCAACCCACACTATTGATGCATCTGATGTCTTACTGAATGTGACCAGACTTAGAGTGCCTAATTGGTTRTAATCAGAAATTAAACTGAGCTGCACCCAGCCCCTCTSCTCTGTGAGGATGAGCTAGAAAGCAATGGGGTTTATTTTCTGCCAAATTTCTACACCTTTCAAACAATACATGCCTTGGTAAAAAATCCCTCTCTAACTTTCTTGTAACACCCTTTAGGTCCTGGAAGGCTGCTTTAAGCTCTCCCCAGCACATTTTCTTCTCCAGGAAGAGAACACAACTCAACACAAACTCTCCCACTCTTCTTCATAGATCAGAGCTCTCAGCCCTTTGATCTCCTCAGTCGCCCTTCTCGGGACTCACTCTAATAAGTCCACATACCTCTTTTATTGGGGGCTGCAGAGCGGAACACAGCAGTTCAGGTGGTTTCTCACCAGGGGCAAAGTCCACTCCCTCACCCTGCTGGCCATTCCCCTTTGGATGCAGCCCAGGACACTGTTGGCTTTCTGGGCTGCAAGTGCACATTGCCAGGCCATGTTGATCTTCTCTCCAACCAGCTCCAAGTTCTCCTCAGGGTTGCTCTCAAGCCATTCTCTGCCCAGCCCGTATTTTTGCCTGGGATTGTTCTGACCCAGCTGCAGGACCTTGAACTTGGCCTAGTGGAGCTTAGTACAGGCTCACCTSTCAAACCTGTCCAGGTCCTGTGGGATGGGGTCCCTACTCTCCAATATCTCAACTGCACCACACAGCTTGGTATAATTGGAAATCTTGTTATGGGTGTACTTGATCYCACTGTCTGCATCAAGATGTTAAAAAGCACCAGTCCCAGTAATGACCCCACAGGAAGGCCCGTTGTCATTGGTGTCTACTTGGATATCGAGCCTTTGACCARTTCTGGAGTGTGACCATCGTGCCAAGTCATTATCCCTGCCTGGCCTCTCCATCAAACCCATCCCTCTTCAGTTTAGAGAGAAGGATGTCATGAAGGACAGTGTCAAAACTTCAAACACTTTATCAAGCTCACTGTGCACCTCCCCTCCATGAAGATATCATTAATGGAAGCAGAGTCAGGCTCCTGATGCAGGCTAGAGAGGAAGATCAGCACTTGGTGGATTTTTTACGTTTTCCTGATAGAGGCTGTGATATAGCAGCAAAGTAATAAAAGCTAGATAACAAAATAATTTTCCAAGCCTGATGAATAGGTAGTGTAACCTGGCAAGGTGTCTGGTAAATACACCTACAATGWAAAACATATATACAGAGTAGTCCCTGATTTTTAAAAATCCTGTTTTTGTGAAGGCAGTTTCCAGAATATCATTTTTTATTGGAGACAAAATAGCCTCAAACTTCTTTGTTTCTATTCTGGTCTATATTTGATGGGCAATAACTAATATGGGACCACAGCACGCAGTGATTCTAAAACCAAAGAGACTTTCACAGAAGGTAACTCTGATGCTCAAACAAGAATAGCAGTATTTTAGGAACATAGCTTTTTTTTTTCCTGTCTGTAATATAGTCCAACCTAGGATTCCTTTCTTCTATATTCAGATACKTTTTAAATTTCTCTGTGATACCAGTGGACAAAGAAAATGTAAATAAACTCTTGCTTACAAAACCAATAAAAATAGTAATAAATCCAAAGGYTCTGATTCCATTTGTTTTTCCACGCCACACGTATTTTTGATGAAGTCACCTTATGGCAGTGATGCTGCCTCCATGGCACAAATGTGTGCAATGTTCCTGGCTATGCCAGTAGAATCGAGATGACTTTCATCAGGCCAATCAATAAATATTTTAATATAACCAGGAAAATACACCTTCAAAGCAAAATGTATCTAGAGTAACACCTTATTTCCATAAATATCTTTGCCCTGAAGGTAATTCCTGGAATGTATCTTTAATTGGATTTAAAAAAAAAAAAGAACACCAAAAAAAAACCAACCAACTTCCTTTCCTTTATTCTGTGGCTATTGTGGGAGGTGCATCCCACAGGACATTCCAGAGACTCACTAAAAATTAACATGATAGGCACATATATACCTAAAAGTTTGACTTCAAGTTAAAGCAAAYGCTTCTACTTTCTCTTTGTTCAACCAAGAGAGACTGGCATTTTCACATGACTSTTCATCCCACCTCTCAGGAACTGTCTGTCACAGGATGATTTCTTTTCAGGAAAGGTTCTCTCATTGTGTCTGCAAGTGRCCTCAAAGGAATAATAGTCAACAAGTTAAGGCCAGGTGCCTTATTTCTGGATSCATCAAGCTTGGTGAGATGATTGTCCAGTTATTAGTCAGAAAAAATTTTCTAGGGAACTCAGTAATTGCTTACAAGTATCTTCTTTTTAAGTAGAGAAAGAGAAACAGTAATTCTTCTACATTTAATATATATATATATGTATACCAGAGAACAAACACATAATTGATGAAATCTTCCCCCTCCAGGTCACTCTTCAAAGCCATCCCTAATTTTCTGAACCACTTAGATTATCAAATAGCATTCACCATAGTTTGTCCAGAATTACTTCTGCATGTGGGACCAGTCTCACAATTTTAAAGAACATTGAGTATTCCACTAATAAGGTAGAATACATTTTTCTCCCTTAGTTAGCTGCTCCATTGTCTCACAAAGTATTTTAAAACCTGAAGCTGTGGAAGTTAATTACCCATTTAAAGGCAATTTATTGATCTTAAAGACCTTGGCAAATGACAGATGCAAAATTCCTCCTCGTGCTAATCCATATTGCCAAGTCTGAATGCTGGCTGCTTTATTCCAGGTTTTACTACATGGGCAAAAAAAAAAAAAAAAAAAAAAAAAAAATTTTGTCCTTATATCTGCAATTGTATTAAAGGGTTTTGTGTCCTGGTCGAAGATCACACCTCGTCACGTGTTTGTTTCTAATAGCTATACAAGTGGGAGGTTGCAATTCAAGTGCATGAAGAGGCAAAGGATAAAGGACAAATGTTCCACCGAATGTTAAGATGGTGAGCATCCCCAGCTCCCATTAACAAAGAGATCTGGCCAATTTTTACAATGCAGCTGTTTCAGCAAAGTGTATGTGCTTAACTTAAGCATGTGGTTAAATCCCACTGAACACAATAAGAGTTACAAAGGTGCTCAAACACATTATTGTAGGAAGACTGGATCACTCACATAGTTAAGGGCTYTGTTGTATCAGAACTTTTGGCCACCACAGAAGTCCCAAATTCATCTATTGCATATTTGGATCCAACATKAAAACTGTGTGGCTAAATATTCACACAGCATATTAATACTTCGTCCAGAGGGTAGGCTGCACTAATTTTGTTTCAAAGGGCACTCCTTTTATTTCTTTCAAAAGTTTTATCACAATAACTTGTGACACTGACTCCAGGAAATTAAATCCTATAAATTTCCTGTCTGGTTCGATGAAAATCACCACACACACACACACACACACACACACACACACACATATTAATTGGTTTATCCATATGCAAATGTTTCAATTAGGGAGCATGGCTCTGGAAATTTTACTGCTTAATCAGTGTATTAGAAGGCTAAAGATGTCTCCCGCCAGTTTTCTCACAAATATTTCAGGGATATTATCATTTTATTACCATACTGATAAGTAAATGTTATCCTCTGAACTCATATGAAACTTTAAGASAGGGGAAGTACAGGAGTATGAGAATGACTATAATTTTTTAATACACAGGAGGAATCAGGGACTGTGCCATGGCTCTCCTTGAAATAAATTGTATTTGTTCTTCTTCCCACTTTTGACATTTCCAGGTGTCTGTCTGTTTTTAGCATCTTCTTCAGTCTCAATAAATTTGTTGAAACAAGACTCTGTCATACATTCAGTGAGTCATAGTTGAAAAAAAGAAGTAATCCTTCAGTGGGATAAAAACATTCAAACTGGAGAACAGGGGAAAAAAAGTATTGTTTTATAAAATTGATGGTGATACAGTTTTTTCTAACCTTGTTTTGTTTTGAAACTGTCAGACAGTGTTCAGTGAATGCTTTATAAGCAAAACCACTCTCCTAAGGCTGTTCAAACAATACTGTAAAAAAGGGATACTTTCCTAATGCTGATTAAAAGATATCTGTAAACTCAGGGGAATCRTTAGTTGAGATCAAGCTCTCAGGCCACATTTACACCTTAGGAAATATAAATTATTTGTTGTGTTGATTGAGTGAGCCACCTCCTGACCAGGACAGACACGCAAGGTCAGACAGAAATGGTGTTATCTGCTTCGGGAGGCAAACACAGGGCTCAGGCATGAGCATCTATTGTACACACTTTTTTTCATTTCTTGTTCATGTTAACTCCTTGCAGTGCCTTAGAATACCTGAATCAAACTCTCTTCATAGGAACTCCCAGTATTGTATTTTTGTTTGCATTTATTGGATATTCGAGAAGACAGCATGTGGACCACACAGATAGCCATGACCGTTTCATCTTTGAGAGCCTTCTGTAGATCTTTTTGGACTGAAGAGAGTCAATGACAAAACAGACTTGGGAATTTGTCTGAGGAAAATTTTGAGGAACTCCTGTTCTGCAAATGTATCAGGTGAGGCTGGACCTTGGCACACAGCACAGCTCCTCTGCAAACCCAGGCTGGCATCAATACTGTATTTAGAGTATTTGCTCAATACTCTAATTATGTCCAATGGAAAAGCTGTTTTGGCAATGGTGGTAGCATCATGTCACAGCCTAACCCCAGCYAGCAACAGAGCCCTACAAAGCAGCTCTCTCACTTCCCCCCAGCCTGTCCCAGTGGAATGGGGGAGACAACTGAAAGGTTAAAATGAGAAAGTTCATTGGATAAAGGCAGCTTAATGGATAAAACAAAAGCCACACACACAAGCAGAACAGAAAAAAGAATTCATTTCCCATTTYGTCTGTGCAGGCAGGTGTTCAGACATCTCTAGGGCAGCAGGGCTTCATCAGGCATAACAGTGACTTGGGAAGAGAAACACATCACTCTGAATGCCCTTCGTTCTTCTCCCCRCTTTATATACTGAGCATGGTACCATATGGGATGAAAAATCCTTTGGACTGGTCAGAGTCAGCTGTCCCAGCTGTGCCCCCTCCCAACTCCTTCTGCACCCTCACCSTCTTTGCCAGTGGGGTGGGGCGATGAGCAGAAAAGGCTTTGGCTCACTGTTCCTTTTAAGTAGAAACTAAAGCATCCCTKTGTTATCAACACCGTTTCCAGAATAAATCCAAACCACAGCCTTRCACCAGCTACTGCAATGAACATTAACACTACCCCAGCCAAAACCAGCACAGGTCATTAGTGCTGGATTTCATCAGTAGCTCTTTATTGTCAAACCAGAGATGGTTTGATGATTTGTATTCCAGACTTGAGTCTGTGGAAACCTGATACAAGTCTCTCTTTTTTTTTTCCTATGCTTCTACTCTATCTTGCCATAGTTTGCAGATTTTTTTTCAGCATATCATCCATAGGTAACAGAAAGCTGGTGTTTTTCATACCTGCTCTTCTGATTTATTCACTGTAAACACAAGATCTTTCTTCTATCCCTCAGTGCTCCCCACATGTTCAGCTGCTCCAGTAGGTTCTAGAGTTTCTCCCTCTGTTGCAACATTGCACCAGTTTACTTTCCATTCTTTTCTTTTCCTAATCTAGAAAAAAAAAAATTAAAATATAGTTGTTTTAGAAAAGAGTAATTTCTCTAAATATTCAATATACCACAAAAGATCTTTCAGAGATCACTATTCAAAACACTCACATGAAGTAACGTACTTCATGAAAGGACAGAATCTCCCATTATATACCCTGTGTAGCATTGCCAAGATAGAGTTCTGCGAAACAGTGAATTTTAAATTAAAAAAAAAAAAAGTTATGTGTCTTTACAGTAATTTATTATAAAATAAAGGGTAGATTTTCATAACAGTACCCCCAACAAAGATTGAATATAAGATTCAACAGGATAATTAGTTTGAAAACCTATATAATAACAGTATTTTGTATTTTTCATAAGAATATCATAATGTGTTTAGAAACTCCCACTTGTTCTAGATGTCCTCCTGTCTCTTTTCAATTGTGTAGTTATTCTTGTAAAATACACCCATTCCAGCTGGAATTCCTCATGTAAATATCTCTCCTTAGCGGGGCCAGCTCTGAAAAATCAGCTTCAGTGGGTCATATACATTTATTTACTTTTTGCAAATGCTAAAGAGCTTTTGTGAGAAACCTTTTGCTCAGGTACAGCCAAATTTACAATCTTGGTATTCCTAGCATAGATTGAGCCAAAGTTGAGCAGAGATCTGAATTCCCATCTTGGAAGCAATTAATTTCACATAACTCTGAAGATGAGATTCAACAGTGGGTATGCACAGTTGACTTCAGAGGTCTGAATCATTTTATTCTATGTGTAAGCTCCAACTGCCATCAGTATAGACACCTACACTTGATCAGATCAATCACTTTCTAGACCCCATTGATTGTATTGACTAGAGATGCAAAACAATTGCCTAAACAYATGTTTGTAGCACTATTTAACTCTCCACAGAGACTTACAAACATCTGTACAATGCTGKCAGTTATGACACAAGATCTATGGGAGCCATCTGTCACGGTGGAGTGAAACACAGGGACTAGCTGATACCCTGAGATATTCTATCTCTGTGGAGACAACAGAGTATTTCCACTGACCATACCCACTGGAGAGTTCAGGCAAGCATCCATCCCRACATATGGAACATTTAAGTTTAGGTTTCTTAATTTCATGCTGAAAGCCAGCTTTTTATCTCCAACTCAGAATGAGATGTCCAGAATTGTTGTCTTGCATTGATCAGCTTGTTCTGATCATGATACGGAGGCAGAAGTGCTGAGACTGAGGTCACTTTACCACTAACTCAGGGCTTGCATTAGGCATTTAAGCTCACTGTTGCAAAACATCAGCACTATATCCTGACTTTTTCCAGATCTTTTTCCTTCTGGCCTCAGCATTGAATCACTGAGTGCAGTTCTGGTCAGAGTAGGTCATCAGCAAAACTATAGATGGTTTTAGACTTCTCTCCAGCATAGGCAAAAATTAACTTTGCAGCCTTAAGGATAAAGGCAAAATACCTAATATGCATCTCTCCCTGCTTCCCTCCCCTCCTACTTCCAACAGTAGGAAGAGCAAACCCAAGAAGTCACTGGTGTACGGGGTGCTCAGGGGGCAGAGGCCCAACCATCTCTTGTTTCAGCTAGGAGGCTTGGTTGGTCTTTCAGCCTTCAGAAGTGATGTCATGTGAAGGTGCCATCAATTAAACTGCTACACATTATCTTCTTCCGTAAGAAAATGATTAAACTGTCTGCACTAAAATCTGGGAGAGCGACAAGCATTGCACTGTGCACAAGTACCATTTGTTCACTCTTCTAAACCTTGTGAACCTCTTTATAGACCTTTAAAAATGCTGTTTTCCCTCTAACTTTTTAAAACATTTGATTGTCAATTGTTTTTCATATATTTTTGCAAAAACRTTAGCTAAGGATGAGGGGTATGGAACCTCGTATCTATTCAAATACCATCCCTTTTACTGAAATATTAATATTTTATGTSTCTGTTTAACCCTTGTCTCTTTACTAAGAAATGTTTTCAAAGAGTATGAATTCTTCTGAAGCAGTTTCTCACTTTGAACTCAAGCCTATTCTTTATCATATTAAACATTTCTGAAATGGCACTTAATCCTCCAACTCTTGTCAAAATTTCCAGCGYATTTTCTACAGACAAATCTCTCACAAGCTTAGGAGCTCTTCAGCATCTGGAGTTAATCTTACAGATATCCGATGTCTGGAGTCTGTCTGAAGCATGGACACAAAAATATGTTCCTTGCTGCAGAATCTGTTTGACCCTTTTGATATTCTGCTCTGTATCTTCAGTCTTCAGCACTGTGCTTTGAACGTAACAGGTGCACTACAGCTCCTATGAAACAAACTTGAGCCTCAATACAAGGSAAAGGAAAAACCTTAAGGATAGCAAGTCTGAGCATTATGTGCTTTGTCCTGGGAAGTGAGTTTAGCAYATGTTATATTGATTTAATATTGAGCGTGAGACACCAAGGAGCTGTGAAAATCCCTACTGTATTAAAGGGGAAGCAATATGTAGGGACCAGATATTATTTTGGCCTGTCCAGAATCAGGAATAAGATTTGCATGGGACTGCAGTTTATCAAAATTCAATGAGTTGTTCTCCCAAGTTATTGTCTGAAAAATACTGAGTTGACATTCMGAAAACTTGCTATGTTCACAGAATTTTTTTTTACCTAGAAGGCTCTGTGAGTTGTATCCATTATCTGTACTAGTTGTACATCAAAATCAGCCCTTCAGAACAATCCATTCTGCCACTTCAAGAGCTACTCAGTTTTAGTTCAAAAGTTCTCCCCTTTAAGAGAAAAGATTGATTTCAGCATTCATCTCACTATTGCCTTCAGCATTCATCTCAGTATAGCCTTGAGAATGGCCTATTGTGACTTTGGAAATCCCAGCCTTTGATTATTTTACTGTATGTATTTTATTTATAAGACACTGATGCAAAGAAACGATGATGAACAGCAACCCTTTGTACTGTAGAAATGTGAACAAAAAGATGYTCACTGGCCTGAGGAATTTGAACTTGCAGTATAAAAGAGCAGAGAGGAGATGGATACAAGAGGACTGGGAAGGCTGATGACTGAGCAGGATTTCTTATTTACCTGTCCAAGTCCTTACTAAACAACATTGCAATTCTTCCAAATAAAAAGTTTATAGCATCTTTATTACCTTGATCTTCCCTTAATCTATTCTCGTAATTTTAAACTGTGATCAAGAAACATTTTTATTATGTTTCGTTTATGATATTTTAGGATTCTGAAAAACTTATTTCTTTCTCCTGGTCTTGTTACAACCTTTTGTAACAGACTATTCCCACTGACCTGTTTAATTTCCATGTTTATTAAATAGTTAATGTTTATGAACAATATAGTTTTCCTCTGAAAGGTCTTTATATCCCTCACTACCTTATCCCTTTTCATTATAATGAGTTGCACTTGGTTTTCATTGCAAGGTTTTGGTAGCACAGGGGCTACAGGAGTGGCTTCTGTGAGAAGCTGCTGGAAGCTTCCCACTTGTCAACAGAGCCAATGYCAGCCAATGCGGTGGTGCCTGTGGGATAAAGTATATAAGAAGGGTAAAATAAACCTGCACAGCTGCAGAAAGTGTGTGTCAGGAACAGCCCCACAGACCCCAAGGTCAGTGCAGAAGGAAGAGCAGGAGCTGCTCCAGACACTGGAGCTGAGATTCCCCTGCAGCCCCTGGCGCAGCCCATGGGGAGGCTGCTGTGCCCCTGCAGCACATGGAGTGAAGGATTGAGCAGAGATCCACCCACAGCCCCTGGAGGGTCCCAGCCAGAGCGGGGGAATGCCCAAAGGAGGCTCTGAATGCCCACTCTAGAGCAGGCTCCTGGCACCTGCGGCACCATGGACAGACCCATGCAGGGTCACTTTTGCTGGCCAAACTTTTTGACCCCCTGAGGGACTCAGGCTGGAGCAGCCTGTTCCTGAAGGACAGCAGCCTGTGGAGAGTCCCACACTGGAGCAGTTCATGAAGAATTGCAGCCCATGAGAAGGACTCAGATTGGAAACTTTCATGGAGGACTGTCTGCTGTGGGAAGGACCCCACCCTGGAACAAATGAAGAATGTGAAGAGTCATTCCCCTGTGCAAGGAGCAACAGACACATGTGATGAACTGGACACAGTCCCCATTCCCTGTCCCCCTGCACCCTGGGAAGTTCACCCTGAAAAGAAAGAGGGCAAGGGGTTTCTGGGAGCAAAGRTGTTCTAAAGCTGAGCTTTATTTCTCATTACTCTATTCTGATTTGAATGGTAAAAAATCAACTTTCCCCAAGTCGAGTTTCTTTTTCCCGTGCTGGTAACGGGTGAGTGATCTCTCCCTGTCCTTATATTGACCCACAAGCCTTTCACTTTATTTTCTCTTCTATGTCCAGTTGAGGAGTGACAGAGCAGCTTTGGTCAGCATCTGGCATTCAGCCAGGGTCAACYCACCACATCAGTTAATCAAAAAGTCTCTTCATGTACAGTAGCTTCACCATTTTTTTTTTTTCACATTACTATACTTTCTACTGATTTTTTGCCCCTATGGCTATTTCATGGTCTAGTTGTTCTTTCTTGTTATAGGATAGTCTGGTGCATAACCTTGTTTATTTTTTTAACAAGCTCCTATCTTTTAATAGCCACTGTCTATTCATTCCCAAGATTGAACAGTATGGTATTGTACACAATAAGGGTAACAAGGACTTGAGTGACATTTCTAAAAACAACCAACCCTTTGAATCACTTATAAAAAACTTCATTATACACAAACAAAAAATTTACTTATTTTCTCTTAGAACTGAGAAACAATCACCTTATGTGAATTTTCCTTTATTTTTTTCCCCTCTGCTTGAACAAAACAAATAAAGGGAGCAGAGGAAACAAACTCTGATGAACACAAATCCTTTAATTAGGAATCCTGCATCTCTGACTAGCATCCAGACTTATGTAATAATATTCTGCTAAAAGAATAAAAAATCATGGCAAAGTTCATTTTTTATCTCTTCCTCATGTACTTTGTTATTGTTGGCGGAGAGCATGACATGCATGTGGGGCCCAGAGGAGACACATGGCCAAGTGGTGTGTAACTTCTTAAAGCACAACCACAATCTATCTGCCCTGTAGCATCAGAAAAAACTGTGTGGACCTGAGCCCGTCCATGGCTGCTRATGTGCAGGACAGGGTTTAGTCCTTGTGCCTTTCTTATTTAGCTTCATAGGATTAGCCATGGCATCTCCAGTTCTTCTCAGGGCTCCCTCCTCTCTCAGCAAAAGAAAACTCAGTAACTGGCTGCCTTCCAGAACAAGATGATTTTAATGATCTATCCTTGTAATTATCTCCTCCTGATACCTTTGCAATGATCACTTCATCCATCAAGATAAAAAATCAGTTTGTAAGTAGAAATATTGAATAACCAAAAATTGGCCACTTTCTATTTCCTACCTCTGTGGACGTCTAAATTCCTYTGAACTTTGYTAACAAAACTGTCCAAGAACAAACYCTTTTCACTTCAAAATATTAACAATAGAAAGGAAATCTTATATTTACTTTCTTTTTTAGTAACACATCCTAGGGATCAASAGTCCCTTAATCACATTCATAGCACAATTTTATCAATGTCCAAGTCATACACAGCTCTTTTAGCAAGGGATCCAGAATAAAAACTGATATAACAGTTCATGTCATTCAGAGCATTCAAAATTACTACACATTTTCTGCCTCATTATGTTTCTACCTCTCTTTCCATATAAATAAGTTGTTCATAAACCCATAATATCATGCTCTCCCAGAGTGCATGCCTGTTGTTATTATATCAATTCCCCAAATCTCCTAGTATTTGCATATGCAAATTGAAGACATGGTGATATTTTTTGTTGATGGACATAATCCTGCTGTTAATATCCACAGAAGTCTTGATATGTATCTGTTATTTTATATGTTGCCTCCAGTATACCATAAGTCTCCAGCCATATTCATTAGAATCAATTAGTGACATTSTGTCCTGTGAGAATCTGTCAATAGAAAATAAGCACAGTAATGCTCAGAAAAATGTCAAAATAAACACATTTTAAAAAGTATGAGATGACTGAAACCGCAGTAGATTAAAATCCATCAGTACCCACGTACTTTACATACCATTCTACAAAATTCAATAGAAATGGATAAGCATAGATAAATAAATAAAATTTAAATAAATAAAACATTTGAAAAATAAATAGAAAATATGAGAAATATGCGACAGGGCCTAACAGTATAATTTAAAGCATTATTCTACTTTAAAACCAGAGTGCCGATGTTTAAAATTACATTGGATGGGTTTCAGTTGATTTCTTTTTGAAAGTAAAATGTTAATATCTTTGTTAGTGTTTGTTTATTTATAGTTAGCATTTCTAGATTATTTCAGAATTTTTATCATTCCCCATCTCTATGCCTTTCAATATTTCTGTTGTTCTGATTTTAACTGATCCACATTTGTCATTTGCAGCTCCTCTGACCAAAGTTTTTAGCATCTGATTGATTTTAAAGAGTGAACTTTTATTATTATTGATTACTTGGATCAAAATTCTATTAAGAAATGGTGGAATATTTTTACCCTTGTCCTGATTTCTTTCAGCCTCTTTTTTTAATTATTAGCTTGAATTTTAGTATTGTTCTCTGTCATACCTTGTTCCTATAAGTATAATGAGATCTATGGATTTAATCTGTGGTCTTGATTTGACTATGTAATTTTTGTAATTAAAATTCCTAGTGAAGGGAGATGTACTTCCAGATGGATGGGGAGCAAGTGATAACTTTACCTGGTTATGTGCCACTCTACACTCTTCCCCAACTGAAATKTTACTTTTGTTATGTCTTCCCAGTTTGCTTTCAGGAATGCAGTGTAAAGCAATATAAAAAGCTTTAGGGAAAACAAAATCTATTATTATTATTTCTTCTTTGCCTATAACACCCATTATACTTTCATAAAAGTAAATTAGATCGATTTGAAAAGATATCTCCTTGGCAAATTCATCTGTACTGCTACTCTCTTCCTTTTTATCTTCCAAGTGCTGTCTGTTTGTTTTAGAATTTTGCTAGGATTTGAAGYTAAGTTGTCTATAAAATCACACTTCATTTTTTCTTCCCTTTATACAGGAATAAATTAAGATTACTCCTTTCCAATCCAGCAATAACTTTTATGTCCTCCACAAGTTCTCAAAGACAACTGCTAAGGTTTCTGAGATTCAGCCCATACAGAGGTCACAATCAGAAGGSTCAGACAAGCTGAAAACCTCAAATACCAAAATATGAGCTGTTTCTCTTATAAGTTGAGCTGTTATCCATTGCTTCTAATGAGTTTGTCCATCGTCATAAGTAAGCTTTATAATGAACAGTGAAAAAAGAAATCCTTTATCTCTTCACTTTGTTTATACAATTTAGAGACAGCTATTCCTTTGCACTGAATCAATGTCCCAAACTTTTCTTTGATTCTTCTATTGATAACAATCATGACAATGAATGATTTCTTATTRCCTCTAGTTTTTCTTTCCAGCTGGAGTTCATTCTTTGTTGTCCATGCTGATTTTGTTCCTACCTATGATCTGTATTTGTGTGCRGCAGGCTCTGCTTGTCTCTCCTTCATCTACACTCTTTTTAGATTGAATAAAGATATCATAATTTAGACAAAAGTCTTCAATATCTTTTATAACCTTTATCTTCACTGATACACTGTGTGATTTCTTGGTTAACTGCAACTTTTTTTTTTTTCCCCCTTTAATGAGATCTTCCCTAAAATTTATGTATATCTATCAAAATCTCCTGGGTTTAGGAGTTATTAGTGGCACACAGGCAGAAAATCAAAGAGAAAGAGAACAAACTGTAGGAACCTGTCTGGAAGGATCCTTGAAGGATCCCTCTGCTTGTGCCAAAGCCCATTTGCAAATAAGAATACAGTCCTACCCTACCTATCCAGCTGAGTCAAGCCTACACCGTTCCAGGGATTCCTGCTGCTGCACTAACCACTTTGGAGCTGCGGCTCCCCAAAGCACTTGGCATCAACAAATGAAAACAGCCACAGCCTGCTGAAAACAGCATGTTCGGTTTTGCATTCAGTGTGTAAACTGAAAGCTGGTTTCAACCATATTTTGTTACCCTTTGAAATGTTTCCTCAATAGTAGGTTGCACCATCTGTTGCACTGTTTGCCTGCATGTTTTGCTTGTTAAACTGCTCCCCCAGCAGCACACAAGAGAGGAGGAATAGTGGTGATGTCTTTCAGGAAGACCTCCCTGTCCTCCCCTTACCACCTCCCACTGCAGTGCTGCACTGCACACAACAGATGCTTCCCTAGTCCTACCTCATGCTTATTTATTTTAGGACCTAAGCCAAAGTCCACTATAAAACCTATGAGACTTTAAAATTTGGCAGTCTCCTTCCTTTTGAAGCCTATAGGTATCTTTTACGTGCTCAGGACAGAGCACCCCACATGCCAAAGTAAAATATTAAGATGAATCATCTCAACATTCACCAGGGAGCCTGAGCTGTGCCACAGCTGATCCAGAACAGCCAATTAAATAGGGGAGAAACATTGACCAGAAATCAATAAATCTGCTTTTCTCAATAAACCTCAGTGAAACAATTGTACAGTCAAACAATACKGAAACAGTCCTAGAATGAATTCTGTCCCCTGGTTAAATGTTGGCATATTATCATGACAGGAACAATACAATGTCTCGGTTCACACAATGAAGCARCAGGAAAAAAAATTAACAGTTTTTTCTATTTTCCTTCTTTCCTGGTGTATTTATTAAACCTGAGCAAATAATATAGAATGATTTTACGTGAAATATTCTCTGAAATATGTTGACAAAACCTTGCACTAATCTATATAATCCCAAATTATTCTCTTCATGACCAAGATGAACAATGGGAGGAAGGGGAAACCCAGTGAATAATGCACAAAAATAAAACTGCGGAATGTGCCGAGTAAATTATGCAACCCAAAAATATTCAGCCAGTTCTGCTCTGAATAACATGACATCGTTTCCTCATGACTTCAAGCCACCTCCACTTGGGACCAATGGGGAGCTGAACTCACTGAATGGGAAATATTGTTCAGGATGAAAATCTCCCTTGAGCTATCAGGGCCTCTGTCCCAACTCATATCAAGGAACTTCATGCTTCAGAAATACAAGATTTGAATATCTCTTRCAGAGAAAATAATATTTCTTATGCCATCTTCTGCTCAAGGGTCATACCCATCACACATGGCCATAGGATTGGTGTGATACATTAATATGATTATCTAATTTCTCCCTACAGCTGCTATTTTAGAAAAGTAATGACAGATCCCTCCTTTTCCTTGAATTTCTATACAAAATATTGTCACTTAGACGAACATAAATATTAACCTACTACTCAGTCTCGATAGTGAATTAATTAAAAAACCTAACAAGATAACTGTAGTTGAGCCTGATGASAACTTCTAAAAAATTTCTTATGAAACACAATAGCATCTGATAGATGAAGGATAGATGTCCATACATGACTTGCCACTCCAGACTTTGTTTGTAACAAATAGAGAAAATCAGGTGAAATTAAGATCATCCTGAGAAGGAATTTGAAAAGCATCGGATGGATCATACTCTAACAGGCCTGTTACTATCCATTGGCTGAAAATGGAAGCTAGGATGACTTGTCTCTGTTGCAGAGGCAAAACATGTGGATACTTAACATGGAATGAGATCAATCCCACCCACAAACCTGGCTGCACAGAGAGGCAGGTGCAGGTTCCATAACAGAGCTGTCACACAGTGTGGGAGCACACCAGCTGGTACTAATGATCCCTGAGCTTCTCTGGGAAATCTGTCCCAATATTTCTGCATCCAATACAGTGAACCAGACACCAAAAGAAGATCTGGCCTCTTGGAGTTTATTTCCTCCTCTACAATCTTTTCCAGGTGGCTGAACCCTGATCAAATATTTATAGAACTAAATATTTCTCTTCTCTGTGGGAGGGAAACAGTAAAAGTACAGATCCTAATTTGTTTTTGCAGAGGGCTGGAAATAACAACAAACAGGTCATTAAAAGTAATCCTCCTTTTTGTTGTTTTTTAGAGTTTTTATATTTTTATTCCTTGCAGATGTGAATAAACTTTCCAAGGACAAATACAAACCCATAAGTTTCTTTCTCATAAGAATATTAACAGGTGAGCATGGTTGTTTTAGGAAATCTATACAGCCTCCTTTACCAGAAATGCTTCTTGGGGTTTTATCCATAGAATTTGGTAATTCCCAGGTGTCCTCATCAGTGACCATGCCCTCACACAGTAAGATCTGCACAAATCCAGACACAAAAAAGGCCCTCATTTCAAAATATTGATGGTCCAAGGCAAGAGACAAAACTTGACAACTTCTCTTCAGAAAGGGAGGCMATTTGAGATCCATGTCTGCAAAAATACATTGCAGTTATGGTTATTTTAATCAGTGAGATTTCATTAGGACATATTTCTGGGCACGGGAACTCACAGTGCTAACACTTTTTWRGSMMYTTTTKGKTYYKKKTCAAAGGAGTTAATCAAAWTTTTTTGACAGGGTTCAGATGGACATTGTATGTTCCCACCCTGTTTTGAAGAGGAGTACGCATGGTGCAGATGTGGGCTGTTCCACATCAGKATCAGAAAGCTGTCTTAGCTATATTTTCTTTGCTAGAAATGACATAGTTTTATGYCCACTCTTTCTCAATGCATTGACTAACTAAAACACAGATTTTATTTTTTCCTTTCTTTCACGAGGTGAAGAGCCTGTCCAAGAGAGCATCAGCCATGGTTAGCATAGGCAATTTCTTTCTCTTTAAGTGACTGCCTGTATTACAAAGCCACTCACAAAAAAAAACCCAGTTTTCAAATTGACAAGGAGATGAAACACAGACATGTTGAAGCCTGTTTTGCCAACTGCAGTCCCTCCTGTTACATGTCATTTCCTAAGCAATGCTAATTTCCTCAAGATGCAGTACTACAGATCTTCATCACTATGACATTGGTCAAAAAAGTCCACTGAAGAATTTTTTTTATTTTCAGAAACCGGCAATTCACTTTTTCCTAGCAGTTCAGTGTAAGAAAAAAAGTGATTTAGTAATGTTTGTGATAAGGTGGGTTGTTTTTTTCTTATGTGTTTGGGKTTTTTTTCAACACAGGTTGCCATGGAACTTGACATAAATCTAAAAAGCCTGTTCCTCCCAGCATATGAGGAMAAAGGGCTGTATTGTGACTATCTTCCCTAGTAGTCCCAGTTTAGTCATCCTTACTGTCATATTATCTAGGTGATGGAGCAATTCAATTCACTGCCACCCACCACTGCCAGACACTTAAAAAAAWTTCTGTGAAAAGATGTTATCACAATATGTAAATTAGACTGAAAACAGTGCTGTTTTCTCATAACATCTAGAGTACGTTGTGCATTTTCTAGGTCTCTAACTGGAACTTTGGGAGTTTAGGAAAACAGATTATATTGAAAATATTCTATGATCTTCAGAGGAAAGAGAAATTAAAAGAAAGCTGAAACGTGAGTTAGGTGTAGGCAGGAAATAACACTTATGTATTCATTCTTTCTATTAAGCCTGCTGAAATTATAGAAATTAAATTATACTTAAGTTTTTTTAAGCAACAAACAACAAATGATCGGAGAACTAGTATCAGCAGAACTTYCATTATCGATGACTAAATTAGGAGCTTATTCTAATACCGTTGCAACAACAACAAAAAAAAGCACCAAACCAGAGCATTGCTAGTCAGAATGTGGACAAGAAAATGATCCTGAAACTTTTTACAGTTGTTCAGTCTGTTCCCACCAAGTCGTTTTTATGTCCACAGAGAATGTTCAGGTACAGGATGTCTGCTTGGCTGAAAGTTACTGACATTGGTGCTGGGAGAGTGGGGCATAAAGACAGAGAACAGAAGAAAATTAAGTGTTGGATTCATCTCATCTAATGTCATAGTTCTACGCTGGTGAGTCCAGCAAAACTAGCTGCCCTCACTCTGGTATGAGAAAGTGAAAAGGATCAGACATTTGTAACTACCACAAGTAGGTAAAACTTGGGTGTGATTTACCAGCAAGTCATGTCACGTGATCCCCACCAGACTGATCAACACAATCTGAACAAAATGACAGCAGGGATCTGTACTAAGCAGTGACTTGCCAGGATATTTGCTGCCATCAGGCAACAGTGCAGTTTAAAACCTGTGAAAGAGAAGAATGAGGTGCCATGGTGTTCAGACGAAGCCTTGTAATGCTTTTACATCTCAGGAACCACGACACAGCGTGGAGGATGTGAGCAATCAAAACCAATCTATGTGTTTGCAAATGCAGATCCTAGGCTCTCAGGGGATTTTCAGAGGAAAAATACATAACAAAATTGAAGGACTATTATTCGGGTTCTTAATGTTTTTAAATCATAAGCTTGAAAAAAACATACAAGTCAACAAGCATTGGCAGGTGCCATGTTGATTTCTGTTTAGATTTCACACTGTGCTTTAACTGTCACCTAATGAAATAATGGATCTGTTAAAAGCTCATTGATTTTATTTACCTTTCTGTCAAGTGAGAATTCAGTGCTCCTAGCCACCCTGTGGCCCTGGCAATACCTGAGTACGGTAGTGCTATTTTTATTCGTGAAAGATCAGTCAAGCCAAATGTGTCAATTATAGATTCCATACATGTGGGAAATGCTAAAGAAAGATTTCTTTCTGGCAGATGCCTCAGTAGCTAATACATTACTCTCCTTCAACACTGATTATATGTTATCCAGGACACTGGGTATTCCAAACCTGTTGAGATTTAAAGGCTAATGTTTTCTAACTGGGGAGTGAGGAGGGAAGTTAATTCAGTGCAGTGTCATTTCTAAAACTGAGCTTTGACTGTTAAATTCCCAGGTTAAATATAAAATAGATTACCTGTTTTTTTGGGGTTTTTTTTCCACTCTCAGCCTTAAGCTGACAAATTCAGAAATTTCAAAGTCTGAAATGATACTGTTTTCTTAAAATATTTCTAAATGATTGCCAGTGACACCTCTTCTCTGCTAGTTTTCTTYCCTCTCTGTATCCATTCTGGCACCATGAGTGCCATGCAAGCACCCAAATGTACAGATATATAGGGTAGAAGGGACTGTAAATATGGATTTGGAGAAGACAGGGTTGTTTCTGTTCCTCAGTGCACTCACAACCTACTGCAGCAGTGGGTGAAGGTCAGAGGATCTGATCTGCAAAACGTGGGCAAACAGCACTGCTGTGTTTAACCAGAAGAAATCTTTGTGCAGATGTGTGTCCTCTGAGTAGAAATACAGAAGAGGACGGTGTTGCTAGAATTTGTAGCATTAATATCATAGACTCARGGAGCAACAAATGGTATTTCAGAATGGTTTCTTCTTAGATAGCAAAGATGATCTTTTGCCCAGAATTTTCAATATTTAGTAGCATACAGAGGAAGTCAGTTTTGCTGGTTTAAAATCTGCAGAAGATGTTGAAGATTCTTGCCTTCAGGTGATCACTGCAGTGGGCCTTTGATTCATTGCTTTGCTGGCTCTTCACTGAATGTGGGATCACAGCACAGCCTGATGTGCTGCTGAGCAGAAACTGCCAAACACCTGAACACTGAACTGTACTTCAAACCCTGCCCTCACTGATGCATGAAAGAAAGTGTTTGCGTTCACACCAACCTATTTATGTCTGAACCTCACACAGCACCTCACCAGTTTAGAATGTGCACAGAGGTTCACATAGGARACTCTCCTTTGAAATAAATCAAATGACAAATTATCTCTGCCTGAGGAACCCCTTGCCACACTGAAGATTGCTGAAGCCCCACCTCTTCAGGAGCCACAGATTGTTTCTTGTCCTTCACCTGATGTGATGATAATTTTATATCTGTCACCTTACCTTACTTCTTTCAGCATGCAACATTCACATTTTCCGCAACAACCTACCACTTAGTTCTCTTCCACTTCTTAAATAGTGCTGACTGGTAGTTTTTAATTAAGCCTTCATGGTTGAAATTTGCATTCCAAAAGCCAGATGAAGATGCTGGCATGGGATTGTCTAATATTTTGGAATGGATTTGGATTGTCTATTATTTTATCATGCAGAGCATTCTACTTGCACACAACCTTGCATGCCTGCATGTGTGCTTACAGGACCGTCCAGGTTCTACAGACACTGTGAGCAAGGTTTAAGGCTACTTCCCTGAAAACACTGCAAATTGGCATTTCATGCTTTAATGCTCAGTTAATGGARTATAAACAAGCACACTGAGAGATTTCTGTAGCTCTAAGAGGAATGCTGTTCTTGTCTGGTTCGTTATTCATTTGTACGTGCCAGCTCACAAAACTGCTGCGAGTAGATGGGCAAACTGCTAAGAGAAGTTTTATCAGTTTCAAGATTTAGGGGAGAAATGACCCGGGGAAAGACCCAAATAATGGTTCACTCCAACATTTAAAGAGCTACAGTATACTTTTCAGTTTTCTGTAAGATGCTCTCAGTCCCACTAGAAGTTCTACATTTGACATGCATTTAGCTGAAGAAATTTTCCCTTTRCATCCATTGACTTCAATAGATTTTTGTGCTTGACGGTGGTATAAGTCATTTCTGATTAAGTTCTACAAGCTAAAGTTTAAATCTGCTCCAATTAAKGCTTCTTTTGATGAAATGAGGGATATGTTGTGCTTCAAGCTAAGCCTCCAGCTTTTTCAGGATTTTCCATGCAATTCCACTGATGGTTAGTCACTGCAGGTATCTGTAGAACCAAACACCTTTTTCTGCCTTTATGACCAGTAACAGCAGAAAATTGTAATTATGACAGAATAAAAAGGATGGAGCTTACAGTCACCTCTTCTGTCTGTAGCATGAACACAAAGCTAAAGATCAAAGCTGATCAAATTCCTGGGCTGGGAGACATTTTGAGAAAATGTGGATAACAAGTTCATAGATTGTATTTCTGAAATTTCTTTTTTTCACCTTATGACCTAATCACCTTCTTTTTCATTAGGTGTTTGTTATGGGCTCTGTATGACACCTGAAGCACAACAACAGTATGGCTGTGAGATGACAGCTGAGGTCACACATCCAAACAGAGAAGCTACWGCTGGCCCTGTAGAAGAAATACCACAGGCAGACTAGGAAAAAATTTGCACCCTTTATATCGCAAGCCTTATTTAAATTCTTTGTATTCATTTTAATTTTGGATCAAAATGGAGTATAATTTCTACTGTTCTACTTTTACAGCACTAAATAATGTTAATTGGATCTTCTTCTTCTGAAAATTAAAAGAACAGTAGTCCTGTTTATGTCTGGTCACTGCAAGATAATTTCATCTCAGCAAAAATTATGTAAATGAAATTATTTTTTTAAAAAATGTGTGAATTTAGGTGTTGTTTTCAGACACCAGAGAAGAGATCTCCTTTCAGCCAATAATGAAGATTATGGTGATGCAAGTCATACMCCTGAAGCACACAGAGAACCATGTTGAAGCGTATATTCATGCTGCAGTCCATGGAAGGATCCAGGGGGATGAGTCCAGCTCCTGATAGGAGCTGCTGTTGGTGGAGAGGAGCCTATGCAGGAGCTGGCTTTCTGGCAAACCTGTGACTCCATGGGGCACCCACATGGGAACAGTCTGTTTCTGAAGGACAGTGCCCAGTGGAAAAAGATCTGTGCTGGAGCAGTTTATGGAGGATTGTGTCTCATGGGAAGGACCCCATAATGGGGCAGAGAAGGAATGTGAGGAGGAAGGACGAGGAAAGATGTAGTGTTGCGTACCAAACCAAACCACCATTCCATTTGCACTGCTTAAAGTCAAGCAGAGAGAGGACTCGGGAGTGAAACTAAGCCTGGGAAGAAGGTTGGGGGAAGTTGTTTATGATTCAGTTGTTTTTAAATTTCTCATTATCCAAGTCTGTTATTAACTGGCAATCAAATAAATTAATTTCCCTGACCTGAGTCAGTTTTACTTGTGCGGGTGATTCTTGAGCAATCCTTCTGTCTTTATCTTGACCCATAAACTTTTTATCTTATTCTCCCCCCCCCCCCCCCCATGAACAGGGGAGTAAGAGAACTTATTCTTTTGACCTTAAAATTCTGAGCTTTGTCTTTGAGRAAGATTAAGTAAATATTCTTCAATTCAACTACCTTTTTGTGTTTATAATTCCCTGTCTTCATTAGGACATACAGTCTAGATGAAGGTGCCTTAGAGCCCGGACAGCCTTTGGTGCCATTGCATTCCCATTACCTCGTGCTGACWTAACACTCAGAACAGGTGACTGAGTTAAAATTATGTGCCTAGGTTTAGCCACAATTCATTCAAAGACAAGTTTGACTTTGGCTTGGAAACCTSGAAGTCGGATTTAAATCTCAGATGACCTCTGCTCTAGCTGGATAGGATGGTCTTCCTAATTAACAAGAGTGAAAAAACTTCCTTCCAAAGCAGAAGTGAAATTTGAAATTGGACGAAGGGGATATAAAACCGAGTGTTTAATATGCAGGCAGCACAGACGGTGCAGAAGACTGCAGTGAGCCAAGATGAATTAGCCTCCCCTAGCTTATAAAAATAAAAGAAATGGCACCTTTCAAACAAATCCTTCTGTGTAACAGAACCAGCCTTTGCGATGAAAATGCTGCCAAAAGCTTTCTCTTGGAGAAGCCTAGAGTTCCTCAGACTTTAAGCAACAACACTCTTAGGATTATCTGATCCACCATTTTTCCAGGTAACARCAGAACCACTGATCACAATAAGGTGAGCACTGCAAGGTGGTCATACACTTTCTGACAGGGCACCAGTGCTTCAACTCTTCAGCAAAAGGAGAAAGAGCTAAACAACGTACCAGGAAAGAGCCTGGTTAGATTTTAGGGGAGAAGAGCAGAGCAGGTCTTGCCTGGTCTTCTCCCCTAAGCTTCTGGCAATCAGACAGCCATTTCCTGTGGCTGAATAGGTAAGACKTGTCTTCTAGCTACAACAACCCAACTGAATAGGAATTTTTTAGTTCTTTTGAAATCAAAACCCACCCCATACAAATTAGATATTGTGAGATTTGGGTCTCTTCACTAGTTATCTTGGTTAGAGAAAGCAAGGACCTTTAGAAATTAAGTATTAACAAAGATATTTCTCATCAGTCTTTTTTACAGTTTATGACCTGAGACTTCTCTGGGTTCATCCATGTTTGGATTYATGTATGACACTCAGCCCTGTGTGCCCACAGTCCCTTCTATTCTTCTGCTCTTTCCCTTCATGTTTAATACATCATTGCCTATCTTGGCTGCTGAATCTAGAGCTCATGAAGAAAAAGATAGGAACTAAATCTGATAGATAGAGCATCACGTTTCCTCTTTGCGAATAACCAGACCTGTCATATGGAGCTGAGCTGTCAGTTGGGATTGTTGCCTAAGATTTAAGAACATAAAAGTTAGAAATGTTGCATCTTCTGTGGAGATATTTCTCTTTTTTTAATAATACATATCCACCTTTTTGGGTCAAGAGMGAAGTGCTGAGATTCCTGGGTGTAGTCGCCCTTTGGAGTCATTGGCACTATCAGCACCTCACAGCTACAACTGGAGCAAGYTTCTGAAGGCTTGCTGAGAACCTCTGATGGAAATAAAACCTCTGAAAAACTTCAWTGCTGTTGACAGCTGATAGGAAGTGACTAAAGAAGACTTTTGAGGACAACTGAGCTGGTAAGATTACTCTTTTGATCCCTCAGGGCTCTAAACCCCTAGACACCAAAYGGTAAAGATCATAAGAAGCTGTGTGGGGAGTAAAAATAGAAAAAATATTTGGGATAAGATTAATAAAACCAGAGAGGCTTAAATGTATTTGCCTGGAGAAGAGGAGACTAAGTGAAGGGTGGATAGTAACATTAAGATCATTGGGACTTGACAGTTTCTTCTCTTAACTCTTCTCACTGTATGTTACATATTAGAAAGACAACAGGACAGAGGATTAAATAAAAGGCCAGTCTATGTGGAAGAAATAGAGAGAATAACCACTGCATGTAGCCTACAGCATCCTTCTAGAACTTACTCCCCCATGAAATCATTAAGCCACCTCTATGCTCAGATTTTTTTTAAGGAAGTGAGAGAAGTTACTGCTTATTGATGGTATGCAATATCATGAAATTTAATATAATAAAATATATTTTTGAAAGTCGTATTCCAGGATGTGAAAAACTGAGCCATGATGATCAGTTAAAGAAATGTTTGTCTGTCCCTGGTTCTGATTCCATAATAGTTTAGATATTTCACTAGAGAACCTTTCCATTTTTAGAGCCAAAAGTTCACCATTGTCAGAAATGTGATATGGATCTAGACAGACCAATGGCTTAACCTGGAATGACAGTTTTTAGGAGTCAGTGCCTGATCTCTGTGAGTGTAAGAAAAGCACACACCAGGAAGGCTTAGAGCTGGCTTCTCCTATAAAACCCCAGTACTGTGGAGAAAAACAGAAATAGGTACAAGTGGGTGTAACTTCACTGAAGCCTATTTCCAGGTGCCGAGGATCTAACTYGTTATATTTCAAATGCCATCGTGGTTTTCATTCCCCATGTATTCTTCACCTGTCGAACGTACATAATGGTGGGATAATTTATTTTGTAAATGTGACAATCAATGTCTTCTCCACATTTTGTAGAGGATTAAAATCAGGAGCTGGAGGCACCAGCATCACTGTCAGATTTTCCAACAAGTCAGTCAGGCATGGCAGCACTCTCAGCTTTTAGGTTCATCCTCCACATGCAATATGGAAAATGCTGGTAGCATCCTCAGCAGGTGCCATATCACTGTTCAGTCCCAGATTATAATTAAAGCTCCTTATTTATCTGAGAAAGGTGGAAACAATTACTAAAGATAAAACCCAATACAAAGCTCATCTTATGAACTTCTAGTAAATTGGAAAACTTTTGGCAAACTGTATTAAAAAAAAAGCCTTTCCCATCAGTAAAKTTGCTTCTGGTAGTTCTAGATCTAGCCTAAGTCCTAACACAGTTTAAAAAGGAGATAATTAATTTAATGGAAGAGCTGTGCTTTTTGGAGTTAGCTGTTGAAAACTATTAGAGTCTTTCATAAAAACACTATATATCTATTGGTCTAGGACTGAATTTTTGGGTACCTTGAAGAAGATTAATTGAAAAAACAGACATTTGAGTTYTGTAGGAAAAAAAATACTTAAGGAAAAAATATTTTTAAAGTTTCATAAAAGAAAAAAACTTATTCACTAAGTTTTACAATTGTTTGTTTCTGCTAAGGTAAGCACCGGCATATTTCTTTCACAGCTTCTTCTCCATTCTCTCTTATTTTATTTTTTTTCTTTAGGAAAGCATGAGACTATTTAAAAATAATTTTCCTCCACTTGTATTAGCAACTTGACATTGGTTTTGTTTTATTTTGATTTTCAATATGAAATTAAGGAAATGTAAATTTCTTTGTTATGCTTCAAAGGACTAAAAAGCGAAAGTGAAAATGTAAWTAATTTTCATAGTTTTTTTCATTTGTTTTGTGGTTTTGACATGGAAAAAATATTTCGATGARGATTTGCATGTCAGCTCTCCACAAMACTTTCTGAGAAACATACTGTCTTTCCCAGAAGCCTGAGTATCTGAAAATTAGGGATAATTCCAATCCTGACTTGCTTTGAGCAAGACAAAATAAGCATAGTCCCTAAATCACAATGAAGGAACATCATCTTGTAATCAAAAGGAGATGTGGATTCGAATGCAAATGAGATATATTTACCAATGTATCAGTCTCACTAGTTATTCCAAAATGTAACATCAATAATGGGTGAGCTTTCATTCATCCTTAGAGGGAACCTGCTCCCCGTATTGACAGGGAGAGCTCGGGGTTTATAGTCCAGGCCAACCATCCTGCAGCTGAGGCAAACAAGAGCTATGGCTGCTTTGAAAACAATTTTTGAGAGAACAAGGTAATCAACCAGAAGAGAAATCAGTTCACCCAGGGGAAACCAATGTCTCTTGTCAACTTCTACATACCTAAGGAAGAAAACTGATTTTATCCATGAATGACTCTTCCTCTGTTTCCTCGTAGACTGAATGAACACTCCTTCTAATCCTCAGTGGGAGGGGAGATCTCCTCAAATGCATTAAGTGTGGATGGTAGCCTTTGGCTGATCCCCAGTACACCCATTTTGCCTTCCTGCAGGATGGTCACAACTGCACCTGATCTAAACCTTTATATTCTCTGGCAGAAATTCCCAGGCAGGCATGGGAAAGGCTGCCAGGAGAAACTCAAATTCATTGCCAGTTTACACATTGACTTTATGAGTTCCCTGATGCTTTCTCATTGCCCACAAACAAGTCAAAACTGAAATAAATTGAAAAACTGAAACAAGGTGCAATGTCCAGATCTRTAACAGGGTATTTCATTGCTAACTCYCAAAATGYTTCTAAAGARGGTCAGAATTATCAGCACCATTTTACATGTTAAAAAACTGAGGTACTAGCATGTGATTTTCACAAATACAGAAAGCTCATACAGAAAGCAGTCTCACATTTCCTGAGTCCTAGCCCACTAACCTAATTTTAATTTAGAAAATCCCAGAAATATTCAGTCTTAGAGTCCCAAMTGTGAATAACAGGAGAGGAGGAAAAATAGGATAAAAACCAGCAGCACTGAGAGAAACTTCCTAATACATAAGTAAGCCAATTTGTTAGAAGTGAAAGGTCAAAATGCTTTCTCACCCACTAAATTAAGATATTAGATTCACCTCAGTGTAYGGAGCCATTGGCTACCAGCTGCATTTGACAGTAAATCAGGCAAACTCCACTGATTTATAGCATAMACAAGTCTGTACACTCAGGATTGGTCTCCATTCACCTCCAGGACCCCCACAAAAAGGGCATGTTGACAGGGACAGCCAGCCCTGGAGAGGCCATAGAGGCAGAGAGACACTCTGAAAATTCAACACCCTGCCAGAAGATCACCTGTAGTGACAAACAAGAGTCCAAAAGGCCCCAGGAAACACCAGAAACAATTAGTGGGAATGAACACTAGCTTAGYCCAGTCATTGTCTTCTCCAGTCTGGCCCATGAAGCAAATTTTTCTCCACCATGAGGCAAGTTTTAGGGTAATTCTTCTTCTGCCTCTGTTTGCTGTTGTTGTATCCAACTGGTGGTTACTGACTGCCCTTTGAGCACAGAAACAGAGAGAGACCCCAGCAATGCACAAACAGGCTGATGCTCAGAACAGCTGATCCTTTCTTACAGTAAGTCCAAGCTAATAAATCGTTCTGGATGATGGAGCTTGGTCATTAGACACCTCAAAAAGACCCACTATTTCCCTTGCACAGTTTTGCTGCAAATTCAGTGTTGTGCTGTGTGGGCTCTCTTTGCCCTGAGGGGCCACTGAAGTGCAGTAGCACCACTCTTAAATATAGGTAGCTGTGCTGAAAATGGCACTGATGGACACCAGGATGAGCATGAACCAGGAGGATGCCCTGTTAGATGTGAAATGGTCTAAACACACTGGATTATGTTAATATGAGGGGAGCCACTAGACTGAGGGCAGTGGTGATTCTTCTTTTACTCAACAGCTTGCAATGCTACATCCAAAATATTCCACCTAGTTTTCAGCTCTTCAGTCCGAAAAATATGTTTCTGAACTGGACGTAGTTCAGGGCAGGGCACTGAGATGGTGAGGACTGCAATTTATGTCCTGTGCAGAGAGGCTCAGGGTGCTGAGCTAGGTCAGCCTGGAGCTAAGAAGGCTTTGGGGGAACCTACTGTTGGGAAGAACTTGGCCAGAGAAATTCTGTCCTTGGAGGTTTTCAGGACCTGRCTGAAACAAAGCTCTGAGCAACCTGCTCTGCACTAAACAGATGTTTGACTAAGAGATCTCTTACAATCCCTTCTAACTTGAATAAATTGCATCATCTTATAAAACAAAATGATGTTGTGATAGGTGAGGCTCTATGTGTAYGATGTCTGGACTCAGCAGTCAATTCTGCCACCACTTTCTTGGGCAGACGAGTTATTTAGCCAAAGACCCCGAATGATATTTGAACATTTAACTCTCCCTGCTTTCCTCCCTTCAGGAAGAGCCAGGTGTCTATGTAAGAGTTAGAAATCTATGTACATTTGTGAAACTATTTGTTCCATTCTGTAGAGTTCTAAATTTGAAATGACAAATTACTCCAGAAGAYCATTGTGATGGTAAATTGATTGATACTTTTATTACAGTGATGGAAAAATTCAAAGGTTCTTGATAATAACAGTAAAGTTCAGTAGGTGTTTCTATGCTCCAGGGCTGCTGATAAATGAATAAATCATGCAGCCTATAATTAAAATGTAAAGAAAAGCCCCAGACATTTAATGTGTCTACATCACAGGTCATAGACCATCAAGCAAATAAAACACCCACTAGATTTTCCATATTTTGGATCAATACCCACCCAACTCTCTGTTTCAAGGTGAAGAAGAATTAGTAGCTATTGCTCGATATCAAAAAGGCCTGACAAAACTGATTTCAGGGGAAAAGGAAGCAATCCCTGAATTGCARTTAAGCCAGACCAGCCTTGAAAGCTGAGAAATTGATGAGATATCAAACCTGTTTGTTTGACAGAGAGAAAAACAGGTGATAAAGCAATGAATTTGAGACCAGAAATGTGAAATATGCTCCACATTTGGAACTTTCAGTCGAACCCAAACTCCCAGAAGACACTGCAGCAATTGCTGTATTTAGTTCTGAGTGTTGCTTTGCTCTTTTCAATTACCTAGCCTGGCTTTGCAGTTTGCACCTCTCATTTCACCACCAAGCTAAGCCCTGGCATCTCAGGACAGAGCGGAAGGAGAGAGTACATAAGACATCATCTTTGCAGCCCCTCAAATGTCCCAGTCCCAGTGCTCTTCCCTGTCAACTTCTCAATTTTGACTRTAAAAATTTGGTGTGCTCTCTCATTGCAAATGACCTTGATGTCTAAGTTGTTAGTACCTAACACACTGGACTCCCCCTGAATATTTATTGATCCTAAACAGGATCCAATTTGAATTCAGATCCTTAAAGAGGATCTGAAATGTGCTTCAGACAAAATAATTCTGARCATGGGCCACATAGCTGATGCCTTACACTTATGTTTATTTAGGGTTTGTTTGYTTTGGGTTTTTTTTAAACAAGTCCTACAATTGCAGTTCCTACAGCAAAATGATTACCATTTTTGGCAAATTGACAAGTCTTTGCAACAATTGCAGACAGGACARGAATTGTTAAAAGACCAAGAGGATTTTCTGATATAGCCTCTTCTTTTTAAGTTAGARCAAAGTTGCCCTCATGTATTCCTGAAAGTTCCTTGACACAGATAAGTTGTCCAGTATGTTTATATAATTTTTCTAACTGGATATTTCTGACCACAGTGCCAAAAGGCATGTCTCTTTGTTTTTATTTCTAGAGTGTTGAATCCTTCCCTGGCTGCTCACCAATTTTAGAGTGATCACTTCCATACATGGAAAAGCTTTAACTATGGAAGAGTCAGTAGCACATTCTCATTTTCTACCTTTTCTTCATGCCTTCAGATAAATCAGAACTTGTTTTTCGTATGCCTAAAGTTAAGAGTTTAAGCATCCTCATCTCTTCTTAACAGCAAACTTTAAGTGGTAGGTACTTCTGAAAGGGAGACCAGATGTTTTTRAATACATCTGTGAAGAATCAGCATTTGTCTGTGAATTCTGCATGCACAACAATTTATTACACAAAGCCATCTCAGCTGAATTTCCTAGAAGAGTAGCCTGTAAAATAGATGAACTCATATATCTTCTTAGGTGTGATGTCTTGTTTTTGGCAGGAGGAACAGACTCTTCTTTAACTGCAAGGTAAGATACTGCTTGAACTCAAGTCTGGCTATTTTTCATTCTATTCCTAGGTACAGTAGTAAAAGCCTTCACAGTATTTTTTTAAGAGCCATGATAAAATAAAAAGCTCATATTTTTACTTAGATCAGCCTGTGCAGTCTTAATTATGTTTAATTTAAACTTTTAATTTATTGTGTTTTCTTACACATAAGCAAGGCTATATAAAACTGCAGGAGTTCAGAAAGAAAAACATTCCAAAATGTGGGAGCATGTGGCTGTCATTTGGTCCGGAAAGCATATGAGATTTTTGTTCATTCTGAATAACTTCAAATGTTAAAAATGGGTTAYTTTCCATGCCATGTGGAAAAGTGAAAAACATAAATGCAGGACCTTCTACAGAGTTTTAGATAACAAGAGTCACTCTGCAGACCATATCACTCCAAATGAAAAGCTGCCATCTCTCTGTGCTTCATGATTTGAGAGCCAAGCCGAATATYAAGCGGCACAGGCAACTATGTCTCGAATTAAACTTCTTTCACGCTTTGCATCATGAGACTTTGTGCTCTGACTGCCAAGTTTTAACACTGAAGGCTTAAATCTTCACGCTGAGATTCTGCCACAGGTTAAATAACTGAAATTTTTTAACTAAAATAGGCAAGCTATAKCCAACTGCGAATTATATTTTCCCCATAATCAAAAGAATAAAAAAGTGCATTTATCCTGTGACCACTTCACACGCTTCTGGGACTTTGTCTTAATGCATTAAGAACCTGAAATTTTGCAGGGAARGGAACTCCCAATACCTATGGTTTCTTCTGCTTAAAATGAAAATCAATRAACTAGCAAGCTAACTGCCCTAGGTTTCTACCTCTAAAAGAACTCCAAATTGGTTTTGGTTCCATTTGGCAGATGCATTCTCCACAGACCATAACTCCCCTGACCACATTCCCACTGCTTCCAGCTTCTTTCTGCCATTAGGTTTTCCACACACCAGGCATTACCCTCCTGTGGGAGCTGAGCAGGAACTTTTCAAGCAGTCATTTTTCTCCTTGGGGAACATGCCATTTTAATGGGGTGTTTTCTAAGGGAAATTAGGAAACTGTATGCATATGCAATACACGTACAAAAAATGTTAGGACACTTACAAGTAAAGAGTTTGTAGGATTAGTACTGGTTTYGCAAATCTTCATTCAATCCCAATGTGTAATGCAGTCGTGCTTTCCTGGGATATTATTCATCTCACTTCATGTTATCTGTCTCAAATATAGATTGCAAGTGGAAATACTCTACTTTTGTGAACAGCAAGGGACTGGCACCACCATGGGCAACTAATCCTACCCCATAATAAACATTGAAGGTATTTGCTTGAATAAATAGGGAATTTAGACACTTCTGAAAAGCATTGAGTCTAAGTTAGGGATCTTTCTCTTCTTCGAAACACAGGAAATAATGGGAATCTGCTCATATTTTGCCAGGTTATTTTCTGTAATAGTCAGATGRTTAGAAGAGAAGCAAGAGGTCCAGTACTTTCAGCTCCATTCAATGTGATGGGACTGAACTCCTTGCTCAATAAATCATAATGTGTTMTAATGCCAAGGGATATCCCAGACTAAAATGTTGCTATTCATGCTGTAGAATTTGGCATACCTGTGTGACCCTGGTGAACTCAGAAAAACAGAAAGGAAGAGGACTTTGGGAGGCTTATTATTTGGGAGGCTTTGGGAGAAGGGGTAAAAACTTTCACCTTTCTCCACAGAGCAGGCATTTTTCACAGGATCCCAGAATGGGTAATGTTGGAAGGGACTATTGGAGGCAATCCAGTCCTACCTCCGTGCTCAAGCAGGGTCCTCTAGAGCAGGTTACACAGATTTGTGTCCAGATGGCTTTKGAATGGAAGACAGGAGATTCCACAGCCTCCTTGGGCAGCCTGTCAGTCACCTGCACAGTAAAGTTCTTCMTCAAATTCAAGCAGAACTTCCWGTGTTCCAGTTTCTGCCCGTYRCCTCTTGTCCCATTGTTTGGCACCACTGAGAAGAGCCTGGCTYCACTCTCTTGGCACCCCTTTAGATAATTATATACCAATGTACATACTCCTATGTCGTGTCTGTCAGGTCTACTCTCAATCTTTTCACCAGGCTAAACAACCCTGCTCCTTCAGCCTTTCCAAAGAGAGATTCTCCATCTCTAATCATCTTTGGAGGCCACTTCTCATCTCACTGGGCATCTGGAGTTAGAAATTTCAGAATAAGTAGGGAGAATCTTTATAAATGTAGTTGCTTTTAGGATTAGCTAGAGTGAGCTAAATTATTTTTTGAGACCTGGGGTCAGTTCAGGGCCTAACCCTGTATATGGAGAGGATTTATATGTACTGTATGTGATTTATATGTACTGTACATGTACAGCCATTACTAATTAGGCATACTGACTCCCTGGTAGTGGGAAGTTAGGCATACTGGCTCTCTCATATGTCAATAAATTTCTTTTTCTACATCTTTGTTCTTAAACTCTTCTTCCTGTATTTCTCATAGAGATGTGATRAGTGAAAATGTTTTCTGAAAGTTTTTTAGGATTACTTTGCAATCCCTTTGTTGAAGGAGTAACACCTCAGGCTTTGCTGGAATATGAAGGAAATGCTAATCTAGATCTATATGTTTGTGCAACTCAATAGAAAGTCATCTCAAAGCTCCAGTACCAAAMACCTGCAAACAAACGTGATTTATTTTGAAACCTTAAGCCTATCATACAGAACGGAAATAGCTAGTGAAGGAGCGCAGTCCAGAGAGTCTGAGATGTCTGTACCAGCCAGCTGATGGAGGATGGAAAATAAAGTATATTGAGCCTGAACCTGACAGCTGAGTTAAAGTACTCTTCTATTTTTCTTATGACCTCTGGAAATCCCAAATCCTTTTCTGGAATCTTTATCTTATGGAGGTTTTCACAACTGCACTAATTTATTTTTTTTCTCTGGGATAAATAAAATTGAGCAGACAAAAGAASTATTTCAAAGTCTGTTTTTTGTGTGTGTGCAGGATGAATTAAAGAGATCAGGTCAAATATTTCCTGTATCTAAGGAGTTTAAGATGTTGATATACCATCTTTGTGTAACCCCTTCTGCTTCCCAGAGTAAGCAAATTGCAGAAAGGCTTTTTCTCTTCTGTCTCTATTGCATATGTTCATTTGTTTAAATATATGGATTTCACRAGTTATAGTTATGCATTTCTGGCAGTTCCAAAAAGAGGGTTCCCATTTCTCTACAGTTTGCTTCTCTRTCCATGTTTTTTACTCTGGAAAAACCAAAAAGCTTTTGTTTGAGAAGAATAATTTCTAAAAATGTGTCTGTTACTGCATAAACAAATGCCAATGTTGTGTAATCATTCCATGGAAACTAAACAAACTCATTTATTTCATCACTGTGTTAAGTGAAAATAAACCCATATTTAGACAGTGTTACTTTTCTTTCACACAAAGACGCAAAATTTCACACAAAATTCTCATGCAGTGGGACAAAATGTTATTATAGTCTATATCCAAACTAATAAACTAAAGAGGATCTGTGCATAAACTCAAGCCTTTGCACATGATTATTCCCAAATAAATCAAGTCCAAATATAAATTCTTAGCAGAATGTGTTTCACAGTTTTGTTCAGCATCTCTTTCCCAAATAATTATAGAATCATRGAATGACTTGGGTTGGAAGGGATCCTAAAGACAATCTAATTCCATTCTGCTTGCCATAGGCAGGGATGTCACCCACTAGACCAGGTTTCTCAAAGCCCCATCCAGTCTGGCYTYGAGTATTTCCAGGGATGGGGCAACAACAGCTTCTCTGGGAAACTTGTGCCAGTGCCTCACCACCCTCAGAGTAAAGAATTTCTTCCTAAAATCTAATCTAAACCTTTCCTCTTTTAGTTAAATACTATGTCCCCTTGTCCTATCACTATATATCTATGTAAGAGGTCAGTGTCTCTTCTTTTTATATCCCTCCTTTAAGAACTGAAAGGATGCAGTGAGATCTYGCCAAGCCTTCTCTTCTCCAGGCTGAACARCCCCAACTCTACRTTTTCTCCTAGGAGAGGTCATTCTAATCCCCTTCGTGCTCCTYCTCTGGACTCACTCCAACAGGCCCATGTCATTTTTGTGCTGAGGACCCCAGAGATGGATGCAGTACTGCAGTTGGGGTCKCATGAAGGCAGAGTAGAGGGGTAGAATCCCCTCCCTYGACCTGCTGGATGCACSTCTTTAGAGCTAACTCTYTCCTGGCCTCTTTCCAAWACACCTTGTTAGCAGCCAGTTCAGAAATACAAAGGAATAATATCTATTTTGAATCTCAGCAACCTTTTTTTTTCTAATGAGCCTGGCTATTAGGAGGCAGCATAGAAATCCCAGTTTTAGTCCCAAATGTACCACATACTCATGGATGTCAAAAAGCCATTGGACGGATGCTGTGAAAAGCACCTGGTTACACACCAGACAGGGTGAAAATGTCATTTTTGACAATAGGAACTGGACAACAAGTCAGTGTCCTGTCCTGGGATTCCCCATGCCTTTGAAAACGTATGTGCCATACACTGGGTTTAATGTCATTCAATCAGTAAACCTGCCTCCATGGATTAACTGTGGTCAGAGAGCACCTTCTAGAGCTTTGGAATCCTGTGTACCCCAACACACCCCCGCACTGGTATTCCAGCAGGCAAACTGGAGCAGGCAGGCATGTCTTTTGGAGGGCTGGAGCCAGCATTGTGGCTAGGAGCCGGGCTTGCAGAGCTTGGATGTAGGCTGGAAACTGCTTTTTCAGTGCAGCAGGGTCTTTGGACCAGGTTTTTGTCAACAACAAAGAACTACTAGTCTTAGCCCTTTCAATTTTTTATTTTGAAGGAACAACATGCCTCTCACTGCTGTGAGTTTAATCTAATTGCAACTTTGCTTGCTTTGAGGGGAAAATTCAACAAAGGAAAATTGTATTCYRTACMTGTGAAASACTGRRAGACTAATGCTTTWACAGGGAGCTTTARTTCTCTATAGCTTTGGCAACATGACATAAAAAGAGCTGAGGTTCAAATGGACCTGAGAAATATTAAGGGAAAATGTCTTTTCACAGACCCCTGTCTCTCTTGGCACAAAYCCAGTATGTTCTAATTACTGAAAATATGTAAGAACAGTCACACTTCAATGCCAGGACTGAAAGGGGCTAAAGAAACTCCAGTGGAAARTGCACCAGATTTCTTCCAGGTGCTGCAGAGCATAGGTGTTCATTTTGTTTCCAGGTTTAATTCACGACATTGCTTTTGGTTTTCACTCTGAATTCGTCAAAAACCCAATGTCTGCTCATCTCTGACAGTCAAAAATATCCTGTAGAGCAAACATTCCAAGACAATGTGTTTGTTTCTCTAATGGATGTATTCATCAG
>NW_026623733.1:32889-45575 GCF_030028575.1 Malurus melanocephalus | reverse complement strand
TTTTTTTTTATTTCTCCTTCAAACTATTTTTTTTATTTCTCCTTCAAACTAGCCTTAGAAATTCAATCATACAAATCATAAGATTTTAATGATGCCTGACAAAGTGTTGAGAATTTCCACAAGGCATGGGCAAAGGGGCAATGCCCTTTTAGAATAAACAGACAGCAGAAGTGCTTCAGTAGTAATATTTCCAGAACTAGCTGTGACTTTTTTAAAATATAACACATGGTTAATGCTCTTTATAGAAATAAGTAAGTACCTCTGAAAAACAGACCCATAGAAAGGGCCCATGATAAGGAGAGGAGATGGTGAGGTTGTGTSTATCCACCACATTTAGCCATTTTATTCTCATGCCAGACTTCTCACTTGAACTCCCACTGGAAAGGTGAAATTGAGAACCACTGAACGAACCCAGAATTTTTCCTGTGCAGCCCAGTTACAGAACACCTGTGCTAAATCACTCTGTGCTGATTCACTGTGATCATTCATAAAGCTCGAGAGCCCTCAATATGTCTCTTTCCTCATCTGTAGTGAGGTGGTGATGGTGAGCAAGTGGCTTCACTATGAAATATGAAAGATTGCTTGTTCAGATCCTCCTGAAAGGGTTTTTATTTTATTTCATTTTYATGGCAGCATTTGCCGAGAACACCTGGGATACTTCACTTGTCTCTCATATATAATTTATTTTCGCGTCAATTTTTAACACCCTCGAAAGGGGACAAGAGCTGYTACTGCATAATCATACGTCATAGTTCCAAGTCAGTCTGAATGTCGATGGTGTTTCTGCACCAGAATAAATCCATCTTTTTCCCAGTGCTGCATCCTAAAGTAACTTCCTCTGGATTTGCACTCATACTCTGGAGCTCTGAGCTTCCATGTATGAGGTTGGATGTCTTCTTTCCACTAGCAGATCTGAAAAAGGCCTATTTTCAAACTGAGAATGTGAACTTCAAACTGAAGTTTGGAGTTCACCTATGCCTCACAACACTCTGGTACCAAATCCATCCTAAAGTAAATATGTATATTTTGTATATAACTCATGATGGAAAGAACATGGCCTCTGCTACAAAATAGTGGTTCTCAATCTTTTGTCCCTCTGCTTTGTGAAACTTTCAATATTTTGCAAATAGCAAATTTTTKTTGTCTGCTGATTGTCTTCAGCTCTGTTTTTTGATATGTCCATTGCAACTACTCCACTCCTCACGCAAATAAGAAATTGAAAACCAGCCTTTCATTGTACTTCAAAACCTCTTTTTCCTTCACTCTAGAAGGAAACTCAGGTTCGTGACAGGAAACATCCCCTGTAAAACAGGATTCAGCTTTGAAGATGATATGTCCCAGGTTTGCAGAACATCACATTTTGAATGCCACCACAGACAAAGACTCTACAACTTTTCTATGCAGCTTGGTCCAGAGTTGAGCTATCCTCATAGTAAGAATATCATTTCCTGCTGTTTAGATGGAGTGTCCTATGTTGAAATTTGTGCCCATGGACTCTTGTCTCATGTGCAGTCAGTGTGGAGAAGAGTCTGTATTCCTCTTCATTTTGCTTCCATCAGGTATTTCCACACATTTGTAAGATTCCCCTGAGCTTTCCATTCTCCAGGTCTAGAAAGCTGATGTCTTCTTCACTGGGAGGGTCCCTTACAGTTTCATGGTCAGCTTGCTGCCTACCAGCATCCCAAGGTCCTTCTCTGTGGAGCATCCTCCCAGCCAGTCAGCCCATTACTCCACCCCATCCAGGTCCTTGTGAAAGCAGCATCCTATCTGGTGTATTCTGTGTCTAATACACAGAAACTAAACTGGGGGTTAAATTTTTTGAGATTGGAGACATTCCCCATAATTCCCAGGAACAAAGGCATCTACAAGTCTGACCAGTTTACCAGTGCAAATGGCATGAACTCTACAATCAGGCAGAAGGACAAAGTAGTACCTGAAATTAGGTCTGTTCATTGTCCTCCTCTTTATTTATCTGTTGATATCTCTCTCTCTCTCTCTCTCTCTCTCTCTCCCCATCATTTGTTTGTTTATTATCCCCTGCCTTATGTATTTATTTTGTCTGAGGTCTGAGACTTTGCCTGTAATAGGGACATCTATGAATGGAAATCCCTGTCCCACTGAGAGCTATGACAAAATTCAAAATAAATTCTGCAGTTCAGTGTTAGGCCACCCCACTGAGTTAAAGGTATTACTGTTTTCCTGCTCTGTTTGTGCTGCTATACTGCACCCAACATGGTGGAATCTCAAATCCCTGACCTGAGTATGGATAAATTAATTCTAAAGCTGTTTTTCAGAGCAATGAACTRAAAACGAAAGACCCAAGAGTTTTTGGAAGCAGAGAGTGGAAACAAAAATTCTGTCTGATGCCCTCAGGAAAACAAGAATCAGAATTTCATGGCACGCTTTAAAAAGACAATACTTAGAGTAAGATATGATTTTTTTTTTATTTTAGCCAGGAAAAACTCTTTGCTGATAAATCAAGTTAGGAGGTGATGATCACACTGCTCTTAATGGAAAGTGACACTCCAGGAATCACAACACATGCCTGAGAGTGTTGTACAAACACTTCTGGAACTCTGGCTTTCTGTCATGACTGGTTCCCTGGGGAGCCTRTTCCAGTGTCCAAGCATGCTCTGGGTGAAGAACCTTTTCCTAATATCCAGCCTCAACCATGTCTGACACAGCTACAGGCCTTTTGTGGGATGAATAACAATGTGGAGATATCTCTCTTTTCTTTGGGTACAGCAACAAGATGTACAGGTAGCTCAGACCAGACACCTACATATTAAAAAAGCTAAAGTGAGGTGATCTAGAGAGATGGCAGCACAGTCTTCTTGGTTTTGGTGCTTTTTTTCCAATAGATCTTCAAAAAAGCAATCCCGGTCAGTATTTGAATGGGTGGCTTTTGGGGATCACAGGAGCTGCTTCAAATAGAATTAAGGTTAAAAACATTCCTGATGACCATGCCAGATTGTCACATTCCAGATACCCTGTTGAAGACGGGTGATTAAACAGATCCAGTGAGACACTGCTTGCTTGGCATTGCTGCTACACTTCAAGGTTAGGCTCCCTCACTGCACATGTCCTGCAGTAAAATCTGTGATCCAAGAAAGTCAGAAAACTGTAGACTCAACAAAAGGTGGGGGTTTTTTTGATATTATTAGAGGAAGAAATACTGGTTTTCTTGGRAAACCATCACCCAGATCCTGTTCTCTGGAGTCTGTTATGCTGAAGGCTTTAAATGATCACATTTGAAAGAAATTTATTTCCTAGCCAGCTTCTTCAGAAGCAGAGCTGTTGGACACAAACCTATCACAGGCCCCAGTAATATCTGCATCAATTAGTAGTGCTTTTACAAGCATTAACTCCAGCATGAACTTTGAAATTTTAGAAATCTGTCGTGCCTACAGGATAATAAAAGGCCAACTTTCTCCAACATATTGCCTGCAACATATGTCCTTCATGAAAATCCCAYTGCCTCTTGTCTCAGACAGGAAAGAGAGTGTCTGTGAGTTGAGAGGAATATCATGAAGATGAGAAGATAAAGAGCTGTGGACTTTAATTTCTCTTTTCTCCCTCCTTGAATTGGTTAACAGTRATAGTGGGGTTTGCAAAATTTTTTWCCAGTTTCTATGGCTCAAAGAAACCCTCCCAGAAATGTCTCTCAGCCATTAATGYTTGAAATTCCCCCTTGTATGAAATTGTATAAAATTAATATAGGCTGTAGCTCTTTCCAAAATGCGTTCATCCAATATTTAAGCTTTYAAAGTGATTATAAGGTTGGATGGGGCTGTTCTTCAGCTTCTGGSTCTGAAAACCAGAAATGCTGCTGTATAATTTGAGAAAGAAAATCAGATGTTCTGATATATAAACCCCAGGCACACGTCTGTCTTTGAATAATATATCAAGRATTTCAGAATAAAATCTCTCAATAATTTACCCATCAACTCAGTCTTTCATTGTAGATGTCTACCAAAAAGAGGTAAGGTCAAGATGAATGTTCAGATACACCTTTGTACCCACTGATGTTAAAGACACATCTATAGATACAAACAATGTTTAGTGAGATCTCTGTCAGCTTTCGACTGATCGAAAGTGGATAATAACATAGTGGAATATGGTTACTGGGAATTAAAAACATCATAGGTCAGTGAGCAAACCACTGATCTGGAAATTAGAAAATCTGGGTTGTATTCCTGGGCCTGTCACCAGCCTATTGCTAAGCCATTACTAACCAATATTTTCCTTCTTGCCCCTTACACAGTTTCTCTGTTTAGCAGAATCAAAGAGTGGACTTCTGTGCTTATGGGTGAAGGCTGCTCCCTCAGCTGATGCTACTCTGTCTAATATAAAATGAGCATGAGGTGCCGGAGAGAGGGGACAGGCAATGACACTGATCAGTGGAGTTCAGGATCCTTCTTCAGTTGCATCTCTGCTCTGGGCCTATGGCAGGCAACGTGGCTGTTCAGCTTCAGGAGAGGAGTAAGAAAAAGGTTATCTCCTGTCCTAACCTGCTGCCAAATCCRCTGTATGCACACTTACCTCACTGGCTGTGTGCTGTAGCAATCTACCAGCAGCTCAGCAGTTACAGAAAACACTTCAGCTACCTATTACCAAATCCATAACTTATTTTCCTAAGCCAAAGAACATTTTCATTTCTGAAACTCAATTACAGTAGCAACATGTAAAAAAAAATGTGTTTTGCTTAAAAAAATGTCATAACCTAGAAATCGAATTTCATGCTCTGTCCWTTAGGTATTTCCTATTGGATCATAGAGTTAAGCAATCCATGGTGTTTCTCTTCCATTGTCCTTCCTCACTGTAAGCCTTCTGAAGGGACAGGCAGTAAATAAATCAGATGTACAGCACAATCACACMAACAGTTTCAAYAGGACCRTTAAGACAGCAGTGAACTGGATTAYRATTTAARAACAAGCAGCAACATGAAGTCATACATGTGGGCAGTTTTTGAAACATCAGCACMATGAAGCCAGAGAAGGAAATGGAATCAATGACCCACATACTTTCACAAAAAGGAAGAATTTCTTCCTGTACAGATTTCCATTGTTCTGCTGTATTGACTGTTGCCAAATTTATATTTGTTTATGTTTACGTATTTTTATATTTACATTTACATGTAATATGGGGGGTGTCCAGTGTGGTCTGATCTCTCTGTGTATGCCACAAGCGTCCCCAGCTGTGGAGATCACTTTGGCCAGCACTTCTTCGGTGCTGTGCAGGAGCATAAACCAACACCCAGGCTGATGAGTGGCAGGCACACTCACCCCAGTGGACTGATAGTCCATACATTACCAGAGACAAAGAAACAGAGGGCTCGATAGCATAGCTTATTCCAGGAGTTTATTCCCAAAGGACTTCTACTGGCAAAAGAGGAGGGGGTTGGATTTTCTGGCCACAGATATACACCTGGGAGCCAGTTACCTGAGAAGTTGGGAGGAGAGAGGAGGCAAAGGGAATACAATGACCAATGGGGGAAGGGGTAGGTAGAGTGAGGGATCATGTTAAATCCAACCAGGGTAGCAAGATTTACATATTCTTGAGAAGAACYATCTAATTCCCAAGGGAGTTATCAAAATCTTTCCACCACTGAATTCCWGCTTTCCCAGGGCTCTCTAACCCTCCAGCATTTTCTGGGGTAGTCTCAACCACCATGAAATATATGTATATACTTTTCTGCCTAAATTTCCCTTTTTTTAAARTCAGGAGCTTGTTCCATCCTAAAGTGAAATGTTTAATTTCAAATTCAAGCTTTTTTTTGGAATGAACGTGGATCTGAAGCAGAACACTTCATCTTGAGTCAAAGTGATTCAGCACTCTCTGAATGGCTCTTGCTGCTTTTTACATCTGAAGCTGCTGGAACAGATACTGAGAAAAATATTTTAGCATTGACAGAGCTTCATCTTTTTTTCATGAAAAATGCATTCMATTAATAGATACTGTCTAGTTTTATTAGGATTTCACGGAGCTATCAAGGTCTGTCCACAGATACCTGAGAAAAATTTATTCCTGTTGCTCAGCTRTATATCTGGAATTTGTGTTTATTGTAGACACAGCAAAAAAACACTCCAGAATTTTGCTTCAACAGGCACGGAGGGCCTTCTGTTTCCTCAGATACGGTTAACTTGTTTCTCATAGGATGCATAACTACAATTCAACCATGTCCAAAATAAATTTTCTTAGTTTAAGGGCCACTCTATCTTGTCACATTTGACAAGATCTCAGTTTTGTGCTTCAAGAAGTAACCAAAAAAAGCAACTGCTCTTTTGTTCCGACACAGAGATCACTGACTGCTTAGGGCCCAGTGCTGTTTCCTACTGTTTCCAGGTGACTCTAACCCACCTCAGCAAGCCCTGAGAGGAACATTGCRAAGTCTGGTAATACACACAAATAACAAATATTTTCTAGGAGTGAGTGATTCCAAAATATGCACAGAGTAACAGGAATCTTTTCAACAGTAGTCCATASCATAATCTGTTTTCCTGATATCAAAGTGCAGTTTGTTTGCTTGGTAATGGCCTGTTGTTCTTCTTTTCCTGTGTTTATTAAAATCAGTAATTACAGGTAGGTTTTGGGAAGAGATAACGGATCAGTGTATGAAATAAAGACTAAAATCCCTAAGTCCATCAAGCAATGACTCCATTGTAAAAAATTTCCTAGTGAGAATGTTGAGAGATGTCCACATCATTTGTATTTATTAAATCTATCCAGAAGTGACATGAAAAGAGYAAATAATGCTTGACGGTGAGCAAATGTGTTAGACAGACTCTCCACARCCACACACATTTGTACTTTTGAAGACCAGAGGGATTAATCCACAGATGGTAAATTGTCTGACATATATGCAAGCTGACAAGGTTTTTCARCCTTCAATTATTGTACTAAATAACTTCTTATTTAATGTGAGATTTCTGCCCCTGAACTTTGCTTTATATCACTATTTGCTAGAGGACTGTTGTCAGCCTCAGGGCTAAGGTACTTTTGAGACTGAAAAATGCCATTTACAGCTACTGGCTGAAGGAGAGAAKATAAAATTAGAATCTGAGATGACTTCAGTTGTTCAGGTGAAATCCCAAATCGGCCCTGGAGGCAGTTATTCTGGAACAAAATCGACCAACAGAAAAACATTAGTGAGCTGCTCTTGGATCCYATTTTCACGGCAGTCGGTGCTGCAAACACCAACACACAGATGGCAGAGCAGCGGCTGCAGCTGCGAGCGCTGCCTGCGAGCGATGGGAAATGCTTGTCCCTCCTTCCATCCTCATGGAATAGCGCTGTCTCAGAGCTGGCACAGGCTGCAGGAGGGGAAACAAGTTCACAGCACTGAGCAGAGGGAGCTTTAGTTTCAAAACATGGGGTGAGAGAAGGCTCACTGMATTCTAAAGGTCGGGTCAAGCAGGATATTATTTCATTCTTTTGCTTGTGAGGGAGACAGATCTTTGGAGAAAGGCAGATTGGACAAACCTTGTGTAAGGCACAGCTGCAGTGAACCATCGGACAGTGAATTCCCAGGGGCACTGGAAACAGTTCCACTTGGGAATTCAGAGGGCTAAAGGCAGCTTTGGGAGACAGGAGCTGCTAAGAGCTGCTGTAAACATGAACCACAGCCTTATATCTGTCATGAGGCTCTTCTGCTGTTCACAGAGTAGGTGAGATGTCCTGCAGCTTTGTGTGTTCTTCCCTTGGATATGAGTAGAATTGTTACCCATCTATTTTAATTTGAAGTCACTTTGACATCAAAATTGATAAAGCACCCTTCAAAAGACAATCTCATCACTTGCTGCCTGCAATGTTCTTTCCTCTCATCCTATATGGAAAAAAACAGCATGGACTGCTTGTCATGAAGCTTTAMAAAAATAAGCACTGCTGGTACCACAACAGCATTTTCTTGGTTAGCTAAAGGACTTCACAGCACAGCATACAAGCAGTAACAGGACTTAGTATAGAATGTGCAAATAATGTTAGGCAAACRTTTATTAATCCAATCAAAATTAGCCTGAAGACAGCAGTCTGTTACTCTGCTTGCCAGTAAATTTACTCTTTGAACAGGAAATAAATTGTTGTGATAAGTGTATCATATTTTTTRCCTTTTTTTGGTAAATTTTTCATTTCCACAAAGGAATAGTTTGACAGTTGAAGATAAAACAAGTTTGCAGCAGGTGCAGCAAAATATATCATGTGAGCTGACAGCCATAGCTGCCTCTTTGGAGAGATAAATGCACCTGAGCACAAGCAGYGATTCTAAAGTTCATTTAAGGATCCAGCAACATAACTGACCAGAAACAGGAGGCAAAATCCACAAGAAAAAGTGGCACTCATGAAACGCCCTTCCTCACCATCATACAGGCTGCTCCAAGTTAAATSACCAGAACATTGGGGTACTTCCCACACAGCTTTCTTTGACTGGCATTGTGTAGGAAYGGCACTGGGGGTGACACCTGTCACCAAACTTGTTCTCCATTGTTTGGCTGTCATCTACTGGTCTGAACTAATCAGCCACTGAAGTCTAAGTATGAACATGRGCTTGGCTTCTGCACAAAAATAAGTAATAAACTTGTCATATGTTCAGACGAGAGCTCTCCCATGGCATGATTGAGCTGAAAAGGACAAGATTAATTTTGGTGTAACCCTACTATATTCCCTGCTGTTGCCTCTTGTCATTCTTTTCTAGAAACATCTTATCCAGCATCACTCTGAAGTGTCTGTGTTTASGGTATATTGCTTCCTATTAAAGTCAGCATTTTGTTTTACTGAGGTATTTTCAGGCATGAAAGGAAGGAGATGGAGCAAAGTCACTGTCTCACCACTACTAAGCTGAATCTATTATCTTTGCTCATTTTGGTTTTTTGGGGGTTTTGTTTCTTTGTTTGTTTGATTGTTTGTTTCCATGAGACTATTCTTCTCAACCATAYAGCCGTAAATGAAACAGCCGTGCAGATAAAACAACACACTGCACTTCTGAGACCAAAATAAGCAGTCAAAGGGGATTTATCTCAGCCTGGACATGCTTTGTTGTGGGAGAAAAAGCACACATTTCATTAACTAGCTATTTTATGGGGGTTTTTTTGTTGTTGTTGGTTTTGTTTGTTTGTTTGGTTGGTTGGTTGGTTGGTTTTGGTTTTTTGGGGTTTTTTTGGTTTTTTTTACAAAAATGGTCTTCCACATCCTATGGCTCGACTCATCTTTACTGCAGTTTGCTAGCAGAAAAGCTTCCTGTTTTCAGCAAGAGTGAAGCYTGTGCTGATGCAAACTTTTCAGATCCACTCATTAATCTAGCATCTGGAAGCCTGTTAATCAGAGCCACAAGGTTACTTTAATACTCCCAGTGGTTTACAGTCCTCAGCGAGACTTTCCAKTTTGTGAAACGATTAGTTACTGTGTTACACAGAGGGGAAAAAAAGCTGAAATTTGTTACCRATTGTGCTCTCAGCAGTCACCCCGTTATAAAGAAATGCACCTGGAAATCACTTCTCTGAAGTGCAACACAATGAAGGCACTAAGTTGCCTATTACAGCTCCCTTYGGCCCCAACTTGTGCTTAATTTTTAAGGATATTGAACAGGTCATTTGAGACACTGTTAGCAGTAATTTTAAAAACCTTTAGAGTTTTCATCTTGAATGCCAGCAGGCTTATTTGAGCCTGAGAAAGCAGTGAGATCACTTACAATCTCCCGAGAATGGAAAAARCCCATGCATTTATGTTCATTCTTCCAAAGCTGCAATTTTGTATCAACTTTTGTTAGGATTTAACTGCAGGGCTAATCAAACCCAAAAGAGAAGACCAAAGGCTCTTTCTGGATATTACTCTAGCATGATATATATGGTAGTTGAAAGAARCAGTGAAGAAATGTAGGCTGATTTTTCCAGAGCCAAACTGAAATTAGGATTTGCAGGCTAATCTAAACAAGACAGAGAAATTGAGTGCTATGGAAAGGAAATTTCCCCTGAAGACAGTTCCCAGATACACTTGAGCTTTGCTAATATTTTTTTTTTCATTTGAGTTAATAGGGATCCATTGCTGCCCTGATCCAATGATTTTAGGGATACCTCCAGATCCTTTTTGCCCTAGAACACAAGTCACCTCAAAAACCAGCAGCATTTCTTCATCTTTCTTTATAGACATATGTTTTAGGTAATGAAGAAAGCATAATCCTAACTTTGGCAAAATAGTCGCACAAGAATGGCTTATTCTGATAAAAACTCAGCACTGACGAGAAAGAAAAAGTTATCATGACACACATTCTTGTAAATCTTTCCTAATCAAAAAAAAAAAAAAAAAAAAAAAAAAAAAAAAAAAATAAAAAAAAATACAAAAAAAAAAAAAAAAAAAAAAAAAAAAAAAAAAAAAATAGACCAAATCCACAGCCATTCCAAAGCAATGTAAGTATCTCCTGGGACCTGTGCTTGGTTTACCCAAAGGTATTGTCACCAGTTATGCACTGAGTGTTTTTTATCTTCTGGCAATTCAGTCCCTTTAAGCAAGTAACATTATTCAGAAAACAACTGAATAAATACTGATCACATTCCTTTGCATTGTCACTCTGTACTTTCTGTCCCTGGCTGCTTGTGCCTGGCCCTCAGAGAAAATCCTTTGCCATATAGCATTGACACTGGATAAATATTTTCAAGAGGAAGGCAAGACCCTGAAAAAATTACAGTGTTCTTACAAAATAGAAGTAAGTGCTGGTTAGAAAGTATTTTTGTGAAAAATTAAGACATTTTAGATGCAAAAATGCATTTTTTTWATTAGCTAACACAATGCTGCCTTTACTCTAGTATTCTTTTTGAGGAGCAAATCTTCAAAAGCTCTTCCTCGTCAGAAATCAGAAAAATTAACTGTCATCTTGTGAATTTTATGTCTAAACATYAGGATTTTTTCTGTGGGTTAGCAGTTTCTGGGAAAGCACCAGAATAATTTTTTTTTTTTTAAATGCACTGTACTATGGTCAAGCGTGTAGTGCTCCATACTATGTCAAATTCACTTCTAAACATGGAATTTAGCTGTCAATGTACAGAYGGGCACTCAGTCAAAATGGAGAAGTGGAGGTACAACGAGGAGGCCTTTGCATGGGGAAAAATAATAAGAAAAGAAAGAAGAGGGAAAATGYATAATGAAGAATTTCTAAGCCTTGTGTCACATAATCACAGAATTGCTAGGCTTCAAAGGGACCTCTGTAGATCTCCTGATCCAACCTCTCTGTCAAGTGTGGCAGGGTCACCTAGAGCAGGTAACACAGGAATGTATCCAGGTGGGTTTGGAACCTCTCCAGAGAGCCTCCCTGGGCAACCTGCTGCAGTGCTCTGCCATCCTCAGTGTAAAGAAATTCTTCCTCATRTTGAGGCAGAACTTGTTTGCTCCTTGTCCTGTCACTGGGCACCACCAAGAAGAGTCTGACACCATCCTCTTTGCACCTGACTCTGAGACTCTGAGATATTTATATGCATTGATAAAACCCCCTCTCAGTCATTTTGTCTCAAGATTAAACATGATCGGCAAGTATTATTGAGCAATTTATCTTTCYCTATTAGAAAATCAAATATGGCCATTTATCCTATTAAGGATTGCCTGTAAATCACAGGTACTTAGTCTTCCAGGGARCATTGCAACTTCTTTCCACTGACTGTACTAAACATGAATTGGGGGATTTTTWAAGAAGTAAACTGTTCCTAAAGGCCTCATAGTGATTGACAGAAAAAGTATAATCTTTTCACTTGTCCTGACACTTTTRTGACACTGTCATGAACATGTGAACCAGTCACCTCAAACTATTCCCTGTTAAAGTAATGGGAAGAAGTGGAGCCAATCGGACACATCTGACTGGTTTTAGGGCAAAATTAATCACAGCCTATAATTTGCAGTTACTCTGTGCTGAGTATGAAGGAAGCCAAGACAACTAACTTCAGTGTATATGTCTACATGTCAAATGAACCTCTGTAAGCTTGTCCAGTGAGACCAGCAAATGACTTCAAAATCTGTACTGAGATTAATGAAGACCAGTAATATTTCTACTGTTGTATACAGAGTGCATGAGGGGAGTATTACATTATATGGTCAAAAATTCCAGGAAGGTTACTGGGTTTTATTAAAATCTAGAGGACAATAATCCWTTTTGCACCAGCCTCATCCTTCATTTGTTTCATATACATTGCAACCCAAACCCATTTAATGTAATCCCAGGAACAGTGTTTCCTGCATCATTTATCTCCCTGAAGTGTTGTTCTTTCTTTGTTATAACATATTATGGACAATGGTGGTTAGAGAGGCCTTCCCAGCTAACCAGAAAGACATACAGACAAAGACAAGAGATTTGACAAGCCCCACATAGGATATGGGGGCAAAATTCACAGAAGAGACATTTCCGTGTCATTTTTGTTGTCTTCWTTTTAGGCAATTCAACCAAGAATTGACACGTCATTTGGAGGAAGCACACAAGCCTTTGGGTGGCAAAATCTAAACTGCTGACTCACAGAGAAATAACATGACTTTCCACAAACTTCCTCTAGTTACTTACACAGTGAAACCTGTGGAATAAGGCCCTGGATGTAATCCCCCACTCTCCATGCACGTGTCTGGATGTTGAAACCCAGGCAGTCCCAGGTCATGTAGTTTTATATTCTGTAGTGCACAGCTCACAACCCCATCCTGCAGTACCTTTACACAAGTGTAAT
>NW_026623733.1:30234-32809 GCF_030028575.1 Malurus melanocephalus | reverse complement strand
GTGGAAAAACACCTGGCCTAGTTCTGTTGTAGTAGATGAGTCTTGTTTTGTGCAAGAGTGCTTTGGTGCAATTTTTTTAATAGATTCTGTGTGTACTGAGCCATTAATGTATTCAACTTTTGGTTTTAGTACTCYACAGTCATAGCAGATGTTTAGAAAATTGTGTTCATAGGGTTGRATCTGTTGCATCTGCTTCTTCTGAGACATGTTGCCTTTCTAGCTCATTGCACTCTCTTTAAATTAAAAATAAGCCTAAAAATCTGAACTTGTCCTTGATATCAATGAGGAGGAAAAAAAAAAAAAAAAAAAGCTCATTGCACTCTCTTTAAATTAAAAATAAGCCTAAAAATATGAACTTGTCCTTGATATCAAAGAGGAGAAAAAAAAAAAAAAAAAAAAGAAAGAAAGAAAGAAAATTATACTTACTTGTACTAATAGGAACTTATTTGTAAACTGGAAAAAAAAAAAACAGAGTGAAAAGTTGCTTGGGTTCTCTAAATGACCATGGTGTATCTCTGTCAGTTGACTAAAACTACCATCTAAATAAAGAAAAAAAACCATAGTAATGAATACTGGTTGGAATTAACATCATCAAACAATTATGATAGGAGGCAGGACAGCCAAGCCAGTAGCTCTAGGCTGCCTTGTCTTCAGTCTCTGAACTTCAGTCTCTTCAGGCTTTGAACCCTGTGGAMAGGAGTGAACAATTGTTCTCACTCMWGCTGCTAAAGGACTTACTTTGATACCACTTGACAATAATGATTTATAGAAGAGCTAGCTTTTATTACTGCTTCCTATCCTGCAATCAAATTCTACATTCAGATGTTTCCATTTCCCCAGTTTTTCRTTTTCAGACAAGTTTGCCCTGAGGACAAAGGAAACCAAGGATCTTGCTATCTTAACTTGAGTTTGCTCTGCACAAATAGGCTGTACTATGAGTTCTCCTTTTGCAGYTAAAAGCACACCAGTAGCCAGCAAAATTCTCTGATCATGTGGAAAYCATATACTTCTCCCTGTTCCAGATTTACTAAGATTTTTGCTGGGCCAGGACACTTAACCTGGTAAGCCATTTTCAAAATACTCTCCCTGAATCTTCAAGTTATGCCCTCTTGCCTTTAATTCAGTCCATGTAATGTGGGGCACCTAAGATGTTGGCATTCCAGCTTGGCCTTTGGAGGTACCCAGCTCTTGCTGTTTGCTGTGGTCCAAGGCACTTTTAAAGCAGTTTTRTGTTTATATATTTGAGGGAAAAAGAGGGTATGATCATTGATCTGGAGCTAAAAACAAACAAGGTGACATTTAGACAGGAAATATCAAGCATCACAGCCAAAATATATACAACAGGTGTGTATCAAGAAATATTTAATGGTGGGATTTTGGTTCCATAAATATGAGGTTGTTACAGATTAATTCCATATAGATTCTAAATGTACCTGTTGTAAAACACTGATGTATACTTGGTCTTTATTATTTGAGAATCAGAGGCAGCTTTATTGAATAATTCTTTCTAGCATCAAAGAAGCCTTCCTRAAAATGAGACAGATAGGTCTTTGGAGCTCACTTAAACTACCTTTTTCTCTCKCTTTTCTACAAAGGAAGACTGTGAAAGATGCTTACTTGCCCATATAYGTATTTCCTCTCATTTCAGACACCCTAGAGCACCTAAGATGACCATAAGGAACTGGCAGATATGGCATGGGACCTGCAAGTTCTTCTGACACAGTGGAGAGTGACCAGGCAGAATATCTTAAATCATCTCTAATCATACAAAACACATTTTATGTGGGCAGCTGAGCCCACCCTAGATGAATGCTAAACTTAGACAAGACTTCTGACTTTAGATATCTAAATTTGGGTGAGATTAATTCTGTTGCCAGTGCTCAGTTTGGATGTCTTGGCCTGGACTTTGTTGCTCACACAATGTACTACCTTTTGAGATGCTTTGAGTCTGCTGCCTGGATACCAGCTGCCACTCCAGCAGAGGGGTCTTACACAGCTTCTGCATCCTATCTGCCAACCAACATATCCCATTACACCAGATCCTTCTGTGCTGGCAGCTAACACAAGTCAATATCTGCATTGTCTCAGTTCTTTAGAGCCAAGCCTCTGTTATCCAGACCTACCTGGATTTGGCTCTGTTTCAAGGAGAAGCAGWCAGGCTTAAAATCTAGACAAAATTTAAAGGCAGATCTTTTAAAGTCACTTAGGAGCTTCTATATCCAAGGATATCACTGTGCTAACATCTATGGGATGCCACTGGMTTTGGACAGGAAAATCATTTTAGACCACTTGCCCCATTTAAAAAATGGACTCAAGATCACAGGTGTGAAAACTAAATACCAATTTCCCAGATGGAAATTTAGTAGAGAAGGAGGACACTTGACAAATTARTACATTAATATTTTGCCTTTGGTAACAAGGGGAAAGAAGTATGTGACTGTCWTGAGATAAAGATGAGTGGCTTTTTTAAAAGCAAGAATAATTTATTGGGGGGAAGAGGAATGAACTGTGGCATAAAGAGGTAGTTTCCACAATGATCAACTTTCAGATTTGTTTTCCTTTTATACTAGGGTTC
>NW_026623733.1:0-30084 GCF_030028575.1 Malurus melanocephalus | reverse complement strand
CATTAAAAAAGGATGTATTCTGACAGGTCCTACTCCACCCTGAAATACATGGGAAAAAAATAGGCCAGTCACCCAATCTCATAAAGCTGAGGTAAAGGAAACCACTTTTCCTTCTGCTTTTGCATCTCYCAAAATACAGAGCTGGAAAAGAGGATAGAGGTGAGTGAATGATGGCACAGTTTACATGTGGGAATGGGAAGGAGAAAGCATTGAGAGATACTGGTATCTTAGCCTGGAGTATAAAGCAACTCAACCRAGCCTTGTGAAATGTAAGTATAAATCTCACTCAGTTTATGTCCTRATTCTCATGTAATACAAATGGTTGTTTGTTTTTGGTTTTGTTGTTGTTGTTGTTGTTTTTTTTCCCAGTCCTTGCAACTGCCAACATAGAACAAGACTGGAAGTTTCACCCAGGTCATCAGCTGCTGCATGAAAATCAAAGTGGTTTCYTGAAAAGCCAAGTAGAAAATCTCCTGCCTTCTGTTGAGAAAATCACCCTTAGGTGAAAAGTGAAAATACTGTAGCAGGCTGGAATTCAACACTTGGCTGGGCAAAACAGGGCAGTTTGCTACCTGCTGCAATYCTGTGGAAATCAAGGAGTTACACAGCAGATTAATTTGTTCCAACGTATTTGAATAATAACACAAAACTTCTTGCTTAAAACAAGAAACCAAAAAACCAAAACAAAAGAGCACATCATACTGYTTCAATGTTGATTTCTATTACAAGTTTTATTATAATTTTCTCCCCAAAATTGTCTTCCATTTCAGCACATTATGCAAATCCTGATTACTAAGGGAAACCAGGGTTCACAGAAATGTGGTGATGCACACCTACATCTTACCCCTAAAAGGACAAGGGACATAGATATACGCAGTGTAGATGAAAGCTAGAGACTCCCCAGGMAGTTTTCTATTTAGAGCATCAGTATGTATGGAGACTGTATAGAAAATGACATAGCTCATAAATATTAGCACACATTTCTGTACATTTTCCTTTAGGCAGTTACACCCAAGCCATTTGGAACAAGACAGAAYATCTTTTTATATAAGAGATGTAAGTTGTACAAACATGCATCTCTGGATCATGACAGAAGGGGGATGTGTTTTTCTGACTTGCAACGTTTTGTTACTTGCTGTAGACAAGGTGCACATTTTCCATGAAACTTCACCCCGGGACATGCACCCCCCTTTGGGGAGGAAAGACAAAGGCACTTTCTCAAAGAGTATCTGATGATGCTGAGCCAGAATAAACCTCTGGGTTTCTGGGTAAGGCAAGAGGAGAGACCCAGACATAGGAGAGACTGCAGTATCCACAGAAAATAGGAAACCAATGAAAAGTTTGGTAGAAAATAGCCCTGTCAAGACATGGAGGAGATGCAAAGTAAGAGGTTTTTCATGGGTCATCMTCATAATTTGTTCCAAAACTAAACCTAACATTAAAGCTTCCAAGCCCTCCATGGGATGTCCTTGGCATGCTCTGCTTCAGGGTTCTGTGAGGGTGGATGTACTTTCTGAGTATCAATAAATCACAAAATCACAGAATRGTATGGGTTGGAAGGGACCTGGAAGATAATCTAGTTCCAACCCCTCTGCCATGAGCAGGGATGCCACTGACTGGATCAGGTTGTCAGTGGTCAGGTGTTGTACACAAGATAACCTTTTTCTATCCGGTGTGTTACAAAGCCAAATAAGCCCACAGCAGAACGAATTGGCACAGCCCACTTCCACCAGCATAAGCAGACACTTCTGCAAGCAAGGAGGTGTGAAACCTGATCTCTTTTGGACTCTCTGATAAAGCTTTAGACATGCACAGTATCTGTACTTTCCAGAAAAGAGAGGATAAAACTTCCCTTGGCAGTTTTTTTTCTTCTTCCTCATGCCTGCTGAGGCAAGTCAAGACTGTAAACCCRCATATAAGCTGCAGAGTGATTTAATGCAATGAATCTATAGATGAAGAGTAAGTTCTAAGTTTTTTTTTAATTAATGAGAAATAAAACAGGCTTTTTCCTAGCCCAGTTGCTTSGTGTATTATTTTTATGACTGAGCATTTTGTTTCATCTACCCAAATTATCCTCTAATTTTCACAGTTTGGTTACATATAAGCATTTGGTCCAGGTTATTGAATGAAACATATCAGGTATCTATTCACTCTACAGACCAGCCTTCCAGTGACAAAAATGCAGTGACCCTTACTGACAAAGTGCTAAAAAATCACTGTTTCTGGCATCACCATGGATGTCTCAATCTGCTTCTTCCTTTTTCATTCCGAAATGCATCCAATGTTCCTGTCAATACTATCCCTGCCTCTCCACAATAACCATAATGTTCTCTCATGTCAGTTATCCAGAGCACCTGCTGGGCTGACCCATCATACTGTAACTATGAGTCACTCACATCCTCTTTTTTTTTTGGCTGGTAACCAAGATGCTCCAATTGATTCTTTTTTTTTCCTAATTCCCGGCAAGATCAATGCACAACTGAAATTCAGTGCCACATGGCTCTCTTCATCACTGTAATCAAATAGTTGGCTGCAGCACCAGGAGAAACAAGGACAGACAACACAGAATAGGTGGAATTTGAGATAAAGTACATGTTTTGCTGCAAAATGTATCCATCAGCCCAAGTTTGAGTTTGCTGCATACAGCTGTCTCCTCTAAAGAAATGTTCTCTCATTCTGTGGKAATGGTATCACAGCTCTGGCACCAAAGAGTTTTCTGTGCTGCTCTGTACCTGTGTCAGGAATTTTGTCAGCTATCTATATCTGGGGACACAATTTGACTACATATAAGCAGAAACTTGCAGATATATGATKCAACCTAACAAGGTACCTTACCCCTTATCTTGATCTCTTGGTAATGGCTCCTTGATTTTCATCTCTCCTGTGACTTCACATTATCTGTTGTTCTTTGAATCTATCCAAGCTTCTGCAGGGAACAGAATTGACACTTTACTGCCTGATTTAAATAATTGACAAAATTGCAAGGAGAAAATAACCCTGATTACTCCTTTGTTAAAAAAAAAAAAAAAAAAAAAAAAAAAAAAAAAAATAAAAAAAAAAAAACAGGATAAGCATACAATTTCAAGCACTGGTGCATGATTATCCTATCCAGCTAACTGCTGGCAAGATCTTTGGCACAGTCAAAGTCCATGGTCCCAGACCATCTCCATTGTATCAGTGAGGGATGGCATAGACCAACCCAGTGACAGTTTTCACTCACTTGAATGGATGGAAAAAGTCGTGCCTCTAGAAGAAAGGATTAAGTCACGTGGATATGAGTTGTTCTGTGCTGCTGAGCCAGCCTGACTTATTTCACCTGCTAAACCCAGTGCTACCATCAGTCCTGCTCATCAAACAGTCCCTCAGTAGCCTGCCAGAACTCTCAAATAGAGTTAATCATGACCTCTAAGGGTGTTTTTGTTCCAACTTTAGGTCTCAATGACCATTTACCATTCATAACTTTGTTTACTTCTTCCATTTATTCATTCAACATCCCAAAGAATAGGAGAAGCCATACAAATGCATTGATCACTTTTGACAATATTGGCAGGTCTCCAGTGTCTTATTGTCAAAATCCACYCCTGTAGGTTTATGGCTTGAAGAGAGACTGCACAATATCTCATGTTGGTTTCTTTTTGCAACAAAGAAGCAGCTGGAATATGCTGCTGAAAYATGCTAAACAGCTTTTAATACTATACAGCTTTTTATTTGCTCTGGGTTTCTTCTAAATTAAGAGGGCATGAATCGTAAAATCACCCACATGCCCTCATTGAATGGTTAGCTCCAGGAAACATGTTCATCTGTAGTTCATTGMCTACCACACTGCTATTAGTTTTGCCCTCAGCAAAATTAGCTGTAAGATCAAGGCTTATTTCAAGCAATAAGTAAGTCAAGCAGGCTTGTATAAAACAATTTCCCATTTCCACTGGAAYAGAAACAGTACTTTTGGCAAGATTTTGGTATCCCATATATCTGCCTAAAAATCTATGCCAAAATCCTTGCCATAACATTTCCCACCCTTAGTAACTGTGTTGTTCCAAATCATAGAATCATTTAGGTTGAAAAACATGCCTAAGAATACTGAGTCCAACTACTAACCCAGCAAAGGCCAAGTTTCCAGTAAAATAAATCCCTAAATGCCACATCTACCCCTCTTTTAAATACTTGCAGGGATGGTAACTCAACCACTTTCCTGGGCACCCTGTTCCAGCGCCTGACAACCTTTTTGGGTGAAGAAATATTTCCTAATATCCAATCTAAACCTCCCCTGGCACAACCTRAGACMATTTCCTCTTGTTGCATCACTTGTTTCTTGGGAGAAGAGATYGACCCCCTTTTGGCTACACGCTCCTTTCAGGCAGTTGTAGAGAGTGATAAGGTCCCCCTGAGCCTTCTTTTCTCCAKGWWAAACACCCCCAGCTCCCTCAGCMYCTCCTCATYRKACTKGTGCTCCAGACCCTTCCCCWGCTCCRTTKCCCTTCTCTGGACACGCTCCAGCCCCTCAATGTCCTTCTTGCTGTGAGGGGCCCAGAACTGARCAGAAGATTTGAGGTGTGGCCTCACCAGTGTCAAGTACAGGGGGCAATCACTGCCCTGGTCCTGCTGRCCACACCATTGCTGATCCAGGCCAGGATGYCAYTGGCCTTCTTGGCTACCTGGGCACACCCAGGCTCATATTCAGCCACTGCTGAGCAGCACTCTCAACCTCCCTGGATTTCCTTGCCCCTCAGAGCTGTCTCCCAAAGAACACTCTGAACCAGTCTCCTAAACAGGTCAAAGTTTGCCCTCTGGGAGTMCAAGGCTRCAGTTCTGCTGATCCCCCTCCTTACCTGAGGAGTGATGATTCCATCATTTCATGATCACTGCACCCAAGTCCAGTCATCACATCATCCATCAGTCCTCCTCTSTCCACAAACAACAGGTTCAGAGGGTCCCCTCCATCTGTGTCAGGAAAACATTAYGTATCAGTAAAACACTGTGGGGAATTCCCACATTTGCTTTGCTGAAATTTTCCATGTAGATTACACCACAGCCATTCTTTTAAGCCTATCTGATGGTGTTACTAGGAAAATAAATCAGATCAGATCTATCTCAGAAGTAAATCAAATACACCAGCTAACACTTATAAACCTTGCTGCTTTCATTAAATGGCAGCAGGCTTTTCATTGCTTGTGGGTTTTTTATTTCATTTTAAATTTTCTCATAAGTGGTCTATTCTTAATGTCTTCCAAATCCATTACTTTCAGAGGTCTTTGATGCACAGTATATCTCCTCTGCAAAACCATACATGGAGCCCCCAGGTAAGATAACTTTCAGCCCATTTCATAATATTCTAATTACTGTCTAATGGCACTTCCTAGGAAAAAAAGAAAACAKAAAAAAGTGTAATTAAGCAAAGCAACCTAAGGCCATACCAATCTTAGGGGTTAAGATTCAGATACTCACATATATAGTGAATTTAAATTAGCACCCAACAAAAATGAAAATGTAGCTTTTCAGAGAGCCAAAGGTTGGTAACCCTTGGTTACACATTGGTTCCCATAATGAAAAAAGAATATAAATAATCATCAATGGTTTACATTAAATTTCGTTTCGTGTCATTATAACCAAGACACCTCTTTTCAAATGCCATGATAAATATGCTCACAAAGCTTTCCCTTTAGCACACCTCGGAGTACAATACATGTATGCTTCTCACTGAAACGATTTCCTGACAGAATATTTGGGGTGAAAAATATTATCTCCAAGATGTGTTAAAGTGTGTCATTAATAGCTGCAGAGGCTTTTTTCAGTAATCTAATGATTCCAGCAGTTTTAAATTCAATTTTCCAAAACACTATGTTTGCACATTTGTATCACCTATGTATGTAATTTATTATTTTAAARTTACGTTTACGTACATCAAATTGCCCATTCATCAAGAGAAAAATGACATGTGCAGCACCAGGTGCTGGAATTGAGGTTTTTTTTTTTCTTTTAAATAAGTGTGTTTCTCTTGCATATGGAAAGCAGTATTAAGAGCACTAAATCATCTTGTCTCTAGGAACACATATGAACTGTAAATGAATGAGGTAGGCAATTTTGCTTAATTAGAATCAATAGTATCATCCTTTAATTAAAGAATATTGATTGTGTTATGCAGAGGGAAGGCTTGCAGAGGATATGCTTTAATGTGATTTCTGTTTGACTTGCAAAATTATGCCAAGGGTCAAATTGAACTTGTACATGGAATATCCCATCCAAGAATAATCACTCTGCATTCATCTGGGGCCTTTCCTTACAGCATACGAGTGGAAATCCAGTGTTAAATCTTTACAGAGAAAGCAGAAGTTTTTAACTGAGAAAGGTGTGAGCTTTTTTATATTCCACCTCCAGAGGAACTTCAGAGAGGCACAGCATCCTATTTTCTTCCTACTTACTGTGTCAGGAAGATCAATAGAGGAGTGCATGGATCAGGGACCTCATTGCTTTTGCAACATCTCCCATGCACACACAACACACAATTTCATGACAGTTCAAGGAATTGTGTGATGAGAAAACAAAGTTGTCTCATGTGTCATCATTTTATTTTAAGACCTGAGCTCTGTAGCTTCCAGCTATTATTGATATAAGAATGACRTGCAGTTCCCAGTGTTCCCATTTTCCTCTACACAGCCAGAGTGAATCTCAGAATTGTGGGTACTGAACACTGAAATTGTGTTAAGCCACCAATTAAGTGTTGAAATACACACCATTTCATGTCAATAGCAGTGACAAGAGGCATGCTCTTGAAAAAAAAGCCTGTGCAACTCTGAGCCATTCCTTCACAGTAACTAGCTAAGCCACACATCATGAGCAAAGTAGAATGAAAAAAAAAAAAAAAAAAAAAGTGAAAAGCTAACTGTGTGCCTATCTATGAAGTCTCTGAAGACTGAAATTTAGCTGAACTGCCTAAGGGGAGGAGAAAAGAGTATATGTATGTGTTAGTAAGTTGCTGGAAATACTCAGACACCAAAGAAAATGCCATATTTGAACATATGTGGTCACTAATCAGTAACTGCAGGTCTTTTCAGCAGCCCCTGGATTGCACACTGTAATTATTATCATTATTAGTCATTACTCKAATTACAAGTCTGTAAACTTCTACACAAAATCAGACCAGTATTATTTTAAAAATACAAACAAAATCAAAATAAACATGTACGATGAGATATCCCTGTTTCCCAGAGATACTCWGGAAAAGAACAGGTGGAGGAAAGGGAAAACTGATGCAGAGAGTTGAAAAGACTTCCAGACTTAGAGTGATTGCTGATGACATTTTACAGTCTTCCCAGTTTAAGGCTCTCAGACTTGAGCCCCTCCATTCTTTGAGTCAGCAGGCACTAAAACCTCAGATTTTGCTCTGAAGTTGTGYCATCAATTAGAGGGGAACTTGTACTGGCTTCTGTCATTGCAGAGCCTATGTCCTAAAATGGACACACACATACATGTGCAGACTTCCCCTCCCAGATCACATCAGGAGCGGGAACCATGGACATGCAAAGAATGCAGGTGCACAGATCCCTTCACCTGTGGATCAGGTACAGAGGATTTCCATGTGCTGTTGCTCGTGGTATTAATACAGGACAGTCTGYCTGTGCAACGCCCTGCTGTGTTTGCCAGTCCGTCAGGAGAAATGATAACACACATCCTTCTGCACGGCTGGAACAGGGCTGTACATTATGAGCTGTAAGGATGAGCACCTGCTGATGGAAAACATAAAGGTCAGTAGTTACTCCTGTCAATAAATGGGATAAGAGTGCAAGATCTCTTCCATCAGCAAAACCAAAGGGTGGTATGAGCATGAGCATCACTCTATCAGCAAAACTGCAAGGGTGGCAGTAATCAGAGATGCCTCCATTCACTTTCAAATATTATGTTGATTGGGAATAACATTCAGGTCCATTTTTCCTGCAGTCTTTTACATGAAACTATWTATTTATTTGATTGATCGCATACTAAGCATTCTCCATTTCAAAGCTTCGCTTTATGGGTTATTTCCCCTCAGCTATCATTAATATGATGCCAAGTTAATGAAGCACTCAGTAGAATGTAAATACTAATGAGGTGTGCTGGACTTCTAGTTAGCAAGCCTGTAGGGTGATGAGAATTGAACAGGTGAATGAAACCATGTAAATACATAGTTGTTAGGCATAGGACAGTCTGGAGGCATCTAGATTTATTTTTTAATCCTCCATCCCTTCTTATTCCTTGTTCTTCAGCTTCAATTTGTGCCCGTGAGCCTTTGGGTTGATTCAAGCCCAGAAGATCTCTAGGTGGAAAAGGTGTTGCACAGGAAAGTAGATGTTGCTCTTTTCCCAGCATGKATAAGTCTCCCCATAATGGCATGGGCTATTTAAGTTCTCTCTCACTGCCAAAAGCTAAGTGTATGGAGAGTTTGGTTAAACAATTATGCCCATTAAAGACAATATTTTCATGCCTTTTCCTGCCAGACAGGAAAGTGTTGAGGAGTAAGGCTGATATTTGTGGGAAGGCATCCCTCACRTGCTCATGAGGAATCTCAGCTTGTATTTCTTCTGCAAGAAATGGCCTTGAGGCTCTGCAAAACCTAAACACAAAGAAGTACCGTGGCAGAAGCTCACAGTGGGTTTTAGTTCCCCACATTGCAGTGGTCAGAAAAAAATATGAGTCCCTGCATGCACACCTGACTGGTTACAAAAACGGGAAACAACAGACAAAAACAGACTGAAAAAGTCCGATCAGGCAAATGAKGTTGCTTTATGTCTCTGTAAGGAATGTGGTTTGAGTTATACTACAGCCCTTTGGCTCTCACCTTACTAGTGACCTACAAAGGACTGTTCTCCTCTCAGTAGGAGAGGTGTGAGTAGCTGAGCAGAGGCACTTTGTGAAGTCAAAATCACAGGTAAGGTAATGATAATTGACTGATGACACCTTAGATATACTGATGTGCCAATGCATCTGTATTACCTAACGATATCTTAGTGATTAGACTCAATTATGACATATCATTTTTGCTTTTCTTTGACACAGATTTWGGCCAGGGTCCAATAGAATTATTTCTCCATATCACAGTTTCTTAACTGTTTCTGTAATAAATCTGTCTTCTTCTCACTAATTATCAGGCTATATAACATATCAGATGTACGTGTACAAAATCTGGCATAAGGAGTTGGAGGTTTCAGCCTAGAATTTACAATAGTACCATAAAATCTGAGTTCTAAATGGCAGTGGAGAAGATGTGAGTTAATCTGTGGGTTGGATGATCTCCTTCCTGTGCTGGTCCAGTTCTGCTCATGGGAAGGAGATTAAAAAGGTGTTCAGGGGTCTCATGAGGGGTTTCCCAGCAGAGGAAACTCTCAAGCAAAGCATGAATAAGGTATTTTCCATGCTTTCTGCCAGCACTGCTGTAACGACCCTATCGTGTTAGACAAATCTGTGAATTAATTGCCTGCTTTGCCTATTAAAAAGATTTGTTCTCTCTTAGGTTCTTTGGCAAGAACCACAAAGTAGTCCCCCTAAAAAATACTAACACTCCCCACAATAAAACCCCACAACAAAATACCAAAGCACAGAATTTGTCAGTCTTAGTCACCATACCATCTCCTTTTATTAACAGAGCCTTGACATGGAAGAGTTTTCTGGCCAGACATTTTTCACACCCCAATAGGCTCAAATAAAAAATTATTGCCAGCACAATGATTTAAATGTAAGATGTAACACTACAGCACTTGCCTAGCTTGATTTTCTTGATGTCAGCTCCAATGTGTCTGACACATGCAAGACATAAATGAATATCCATATTTCCTTGGAATTAAAGGTTCCCTGACAGCACACGGTATGGAGCATACGGTACTCCCGATGGGTCGTTACTGTGGACTGGCATTACTTTCACCTCTTTCATTCTTCCCCAGCCAGCTTCAYTAGTGGGAGCCAAGACTCTCCCCACTAACCTCAAGGTCGATTTTCTCAAAATATTTGATATAAAGCAGTCTATGCTATATTTGCTAATTGCATTTGTCAACCTCCCTTGCCAAAATTTTCTTAAGTAACAAAGCCATTGCCAATAAACATGGAGATAAATGTATTTGGGTAGAGGAAAGTAGAAGTGTTTTACAGGGCATGAGCTAAGGGTTACAAATGAGAAATGATTCCTTTTTTCACAGAGTTGGTCCATAGAGCTTCCTCAGCCCACACTGTGTCAAAATTGGTACCTTTCTCCTTTTCAAAATAACTTTTTCTGATGTGTTTCTACTCAGCTCCTTTCTCCGCCTCCTAATCTCTTTGTTCAGTATTTCCTCCCGACACAGAGTCATCACACCATTCATCTGCATCAATCTGTCTGCCGCTCACAGACTTTGCTGGGTCTGCCTCATCAAGTGCAGTCACTAAATTCATGTCTTTTTTCAAGTCGGTAATTGCCTTCAGCTTCACRCTGTCATTTTTGCTTGTGTTGATGTCTATTAGATTTTTGTCTACTCTTTCAAAAGTCTGTGTCATGTTCCTTGAGTCACACAAACTCCAGCTCTGCCAGTAATTTACCATCCCATCCTGTCTGAAACTGTAGAAATTATGTTTATGCATACACAGTTCTCTGTTCATCATGAGGAAGGTGAAATATCTAAAAGCTGTAACCTATAACCATATCTGGGTATCAAGAACAGAAGTTAGCTCCTCCAGCTTCAAGGTGTGATTCAGTTTGAGATAAATACGCCTACGTGCGGTGTCTCCATGTACAGAAATGTCTAAGCTCCTATTATAGCAGCCCAGATTAACTACATTAATTTGTCCTCACACGAGCCTCCAGTGCTATCTGAGATGCCCTTAAGCGTCTCTCTGGCTTCCAGCCATGGGCTTCGAGTCCCTTGTCGATATAGGAAGTACAATCTAGAGCAATTCAATTTACCCTAAGTCTGGCTAAAGCCAGAGGGTCAGCAGAGTTGCTTTTCAGGCTCCAGTGCAGTGATTAAATTTTCATTGACTAAAGCAGGAGGTTAGGCACTTGACTCACAGGTAAGCAACTCCAGGCCGGCATCTGAGTTTAAATGTCTTAATCTGGAGCTGACTTCCACCCCACAGGCTCTGTTCAGTTACCCAAACATATGGTGCAATTTTCAACACTACCTAGTGTCCAAATCACCCACAAAATGCTGACAGAATGACACAAGCTGCAAGAGCACTACCCAGAGGCACATGGAATCCCCTGGGGCATCTCAGATGGCACTAGAAATCAGTGTCTAGGCTACTGAAATACTACATGTCTGCAATATAGATGCCTAAACAAACTTGGGTTCATCTCTGAGAAAGGTGAGATGCGGTTTGAGTTATGTCTAGGAAAATTAGTGTAGAGAAGGCATATTCAAAAAAAATAGAAGCCTTAGCCAGAGACTCTTGGATATTTTTGCTATTTAAAAATAAAGCCTAAGTTAATTACCTAGACCCAATAATTACCTAGACCCTAGACCACAGTATACAAATATAGGTTACTTCAGATGACAATTTATACCGCATAAGAGAGACGTCTAAATTATGCAGGACACATTGCCCTCTGGAGCTGGATTTTTTTTTTTTTTAATCACTCTCTACAGATTGTGGAAGGAACCCAAAAAGGTATTTTAAATACCTAATGTTTAGCAGGCTAATGCTAAACAACATTACATTCTGTCTTTCCCCATATGATTCAATAATAATGAYCCAGGTCCTTTAAGTGTTAAATATGTGTAAATTCTTTTCAGTAGATGCAGATTTCAAATATTTGTGTAAACAGTAAGTTTCTCTTGACTGCTTCTACATCATCCATCAGGGTAAGGTAGGCAGCCAACATCGTGRCTTCCCCTCATAAATCCACTCTGAGTATTTATATCCATAATCAATATTGTTAGGTTTGCAAACATTAGGCCTACTAAGTAACAGAATTCTTTATCATACATTAAAGATTTCCTTCTATGGGAATGAGCCATGAGGATCCATTTCTATCCAACTGACTATCCAACTAAAAATCCACAGATGTACACCCAGGATATAGCAGACAGGGCAACATCCTGAAAAAGCAATATCTTTGCACCAGAATGAAGGGTCTTTCTCTTTTCTGGTAAATCCCAGTCAWATTTGCCCACCTTTCTTTAAAGAGAAAAGGGAAAAATAAAGGACTTGAGTCACCAGTGAAGCCAAATCAGTCACCAGCCATCTGATCAGATATCCTGAAAATTACCAGTCCTGAACGTAGATCTATGGTCTACATAAAGATAACAAAGAGCAACATCAGTTGGAGCGCAAGCTCTGAAAAAATGAAGTAGAATTCAATTTCTTTGTGTGTGATGACAAATGCCTTCATTTTTCCTTCCTTATTATTTTTTTCAATTATATGCATGTGTCAGCATATGCATAAACAATGCCTTAAATAATTTTCTGAAGGTAAACAGAACAGAATTAATAGATTTTTCAGGTTAAAATGGTGTTATTCAAAAGCAGTTAATGTGTATGATTTATCCATCACCTCTGTGTGAAGTCTTTGAAAAGGTTCTTTTGTTCCAAAGTTAGGGGGTGGAATAAGAGCCACAGTAATGTGTAGCATTGAGATTTAAGGAGGAGACATTCAAATGGCATTCATCTAGTCCCTCTCTGCTCAGATGAACAAAGGGACTTCGTCACTTGTATTTTCTGAATTGTGTTGTCAAAGGGCTAAGCCTAGAACAGATGCTCAGGCCCAGATCAATATTACCTTACCATAAAAAGCAAATAAAAGTTAAATGTCTAAAGCAGGATTTTTCATATCTGAAATAACTGTCCAGACCAATCTGATCATATATATACTSTGCACAAACTGAGATATATTCAATGGGCAGTTCACCTTGCCCTAAAGTTAATGTTTAAGATTAGAAAAGCAGAAGGGTTCTSTGTTTTGTGCCTCTCTTTGTCACTTCCAAAAGGACTACATGACTGCTTTAAACTTGCCGCTCRTCTAATGTTCAGATGAGCAAAGTTAAGGGAGAGAATCTGTACTTACATTAAGTGCTTTTCMATCTTGGGGGAACTTTTATTCTTTACCTCAAAAATATTTCTATCTATAGATCATAGAGGAAAGAAATCTAGCTCCTTCTTAATTATTTTCAAGAAAAACTAAGTTAAAGTAATTAAAATAGTGTCAAACTGAGAATTTGATCTGATTACCTGCACTATTAGTTTGAAAGTTTAATCGTTGAACTCACTGATTTATTCTTGGTTGTGATCTCAATTTGATTATTGTTTTGTGTCACTTTCTATTAGCTTAGTGAAACTGCAATASTTTTGGCTTAGCAACATGTGTACATGCATTTTGCTTGTTCCTACAGTTTTACAAAATCTTTTAAAATATTCACAATAGGTTTATCCATCTAAAATACCATATGGCACACAAATGCTGARGAAGTTGCAAGTTACTTTGCCATGATTCTAAATACATTATTTTGTGCAAAAACTTAAAACTTTATGTATTTCAGCTGATATATGTCAAAGAACAGCAGTGATTTATGATCGCTTTCACATCCAAGCCTTCTGGGAAATAATCAGCTGAGAGAAGAACCAAGAGAAGAACTGGTCAAAAAGAAAACAAAAAAAAAAAAAAAAAACAAAAAAAACCAAAAAAAAAAAAAAAAAAAAAAAAAAAAAAAAAAAAAAAAAAAAACCCCAAAAAAACGAACACTAAATAAATGGCAAAAAATCCCCACACACCACAATTTCAAAATGAGCCTGAGGAGCAAAATGATTTTAAAAAAACTGTTCAACAAAAAATTTCAATAAATTTTATCTAGGTTCTTCTTCAATTTTAAATTGTCATTCTTATTTATTTCATGTTAATTGTGTATTACAGAACCAGGAGCAACTCTAGTACACATTGGAGATGGGGTTCCAGCTTTCATGACAGTGAAATGAGAGAGTGTGCCATACTGGTCAAAGGCATCTGGAAGAACAGAAATACATTTAATCCTTGTCTCCTACCARTGGCAGTAAAGAAAAAGCTCCATTTATGACACATTGCCAAATTTCTTTGGAAACAAAGGTGTTATCCAGCATTCTAAAGAAGAGTGAGGAAGTCAGGTACAGCAAAGAGCAACTTTGTTGAGGCTCACTGAGCTGTTAAAACAGCAGAAAATAAATAAGCTGTCACTCTCTGATGTGCAAGGTTTCATTTCTGTGGAAAGCAGAAAGGACATTGTGGTAGTCATAAATGTCTAAAGAGGTGATGGAGCAAAAGAGTTAGTGCTTTTGATTTGACCAATACTTCTGGATAAAACAAATCAGTCTGGGGAGACACAGCAGGAAAATACTCATTATTCCTGCTCTAAAAAAAAATAGAAGCCAAGACAAAGTAGTCAGAATTTAAGTCAGAGGATTCTTAAAATTTTGCCTCTGTGGCAGATCAGCTATTTATTTTGCCATCTTTCCAGGTTTTCCTTCTATCTTCCTTAAATATCTTTTGTATTTTTTTTTCCTCCTTTGGCAGCCTACTGCTGTTCTATCCCATGAAGATGAAGTTTGCTCTTTTACATATTGTTTCAGTCCTTGTCTAGGTAAAAGGTATGATTGGTATGACAATGAGCATCCYGCTCAGGTTCCTTCCTCTTCTCTCTTGCTTGTCTGCAATCAGGTATTCTACCTGTTCCCTCAGCTGAGACTTTCCCTTCCCCTGCTATCAAGCATGTCTGTTCCCTGGCAGTCCTTGTTCTCTCACTTTGTCACAAACCCTCAGGAAAAAACAGTGACATCCTACAGCTGGGATCCATGATTACTTCATACACAGGATTTTTCTCAGCTCTGTCAGGTTACTCCATTATGCCACCTGAAATCAGTGATGTCTAGGCCTGATGGTCTATACTTTTCAATCATTTGGTCTTAAAAGGAATATTTCTGTTACTAATGCACATTTATTTGGGGAAYGAGGAAAAGTAAGAATCACTGGGACTCTGCTAATGGCATGTCACATTTTGTTATTTTGCTGCACTTGCTTCTTCTGCCTCGCGTTTAGAACATTCAATTCCAGCTCCCGAGGATATTGGTTCCATACMAATGAAGCTAAAAATATTTCAGAGTGCCCGGGGGGTGAATATTTCTATGTCCTTTCACTTAGATGAGGTTGTTTTAGGATGATGCTGTCTCACACACAATATCTCTTGCATACTAATCAGCGCAACAATAATTCAGGTCATTTGATTTCAAAGCGTGTTCCCTAATGCGTTAACCTTTCACTGTTAACCTCCACTATCCTCCTTCATGTGGCACAAAGGGATTGAGCCAAGCAACTGGATGATGGATAAAGACAGCCGTAAATGGAAACTAAARAATGAGGCTGAGATTTTTTTGTATTAAAATACATTTAGGTGAAGGAATTAAACTCTGTTATCCTGAGTTACAGTCCACTAGTTYAATCACAAGGTTATCCTTCTGCTCCTTTTCTGCACACAATGAAAGCTTGATGACAGTCTCTACAACATTTTGAGTGTTTACACCACAGCCAGCCCAATTAAGCCTTTGTTCTGCTTATATGCATTTCACAGATCCATATAAGGAGGAGAAACRCCAACATAGCCCTTTGAAAACCAACATTTGTAGCAAAAAACATGTTCAAAATCACAGCACAAAAAAAAAAAAGGCTGTTTGAGACTGAATCAACTGAAAGCCGTCTGTGTGAAACATTTGGGGAATCTTTTCAGATATATGTGTATTGTCAAATGTATTCATTGATCAATTCATGATCATCCATTCATCAAAAAATGGGGAAAATAGTTTAATGAGTTCTGCATTAAAGTCAAACCCCTCTGCCSTATTTGCATGTGTTTATGGTCACTGCTTTTAAAGGTTTTTAAARTAAATGCAAATGCTGTTACTGTTCATAATTAGGATCTGGACCATAGTTCTTATCTGTTTTTGCATGGGTCAAATACATTCATTGCAAAATCAGATGAGCGTAAAAATTAATTAATTCTCAAAGCAAGTCAGTGTAAACAAGGTGACATCATGTAAAATTTTTGACRTATATTTTTCTCATCTGTGTTAAGCAGAGGAACTAAAGTTATGGGACAGGGTTTCTATCAAGAATGTTTTCACTTTTATGAACTGAATAGACCCATTCTTTTRAAGTGAAATTCAGTGTACTCTTCCAATAGTACTATACAGCATATAGGGCTCATAAAATCATAGAAAGTTTGTGTTTGAAGGGACCTAAAAAATCTTCCAGTTACAACACCTTTCATGGCCCCTGCCATATTCCACTAAACCAGGATGTTCCAATTCCTGTCCATCCTGACCCTAAATACTTCTAGGGATGGAGTACCCCCAGCTTCCTTGGGTAACCTGTTCCAGTGTCTCACCACACCCACAGTAAAGAATTTCTTCCTAGTATCTAGTCTGTATCTACGCTTTCTCATTTTAAGCCCATTACCTTGCATCCTATCTCTACATGCCCCTGTTAAAAGTCCCTCTTCGGTTCTCTTGTCACTCCTTTAGTACAGAAGGCTGCTATAAAATGTCCACAGAGCCTTCTCTTCTCCAGGCTGAACTCTCTTAGGCAGTCCTCATGGGAGAGGTGCTCCAGCCTTCCCTTCATCTTCATGGCCTCCCCTGGACTCGCTCCAACATATTGACATCGTTCCTTGGATGAAACCCCAGAGCTGGATGCAGCACTCCGTGTGGGTCTCACAAGAGAGGAGTGGAGGGGTGGAATCACCTCCTGTGACCTGCTGCTCACGCTGCTTTTGATGCAGGCCAGGATAGGATTGGCTTTCTGGGTTGCAAGAGCACATTGCTGGCTTATACTCAGCTTTTTATCTGCAAGAACCTGTAAGTCCAGGTGAACCCAGCCCTTCTCCTCAGGACTGCTCTCAATCTTTTCACCGCCCACTGTGAGGGAGCATTGCTGGRACAGGTGACCCAAACGGACAAAAGGGATATTCCACACCATACAAATGGCCCTTTCAGATCCCTTTCCTTCTACCAGAAGGATTAATGAAAGTGCTGCCTACACTCCAGAGTCCCTGACAGCCCTCTCAGGGCTCTATAACTATTTTTTCCCCTTCTCAGACTGCCCCTGGCTGTGTCGCTGGTGCCCACATGAAGCAACAGCAGCAGGAAGCGCCAGAGGACCACACAAGACTTGGCAGTGTCTTGGTGACAGCYCCAACAGGAGCCCAAATAAGCAGCACACCCCTGTACAGCACATCAGGTTGGCCAAGGGGATTCCCCATACCCCTCAGAAGAGAGTCACCTACTACTGTCACCTTTTATAAATGCTGGTTGTTGTACAGGGAACAGCTGCCTCACTCAGCCTCAGCATCTCAGAAAAGTCTCTTCTATTTCAAACACCCAATGAATGAGTCTATCTCAGTTTTTTCATACCTTGCTGAGCTGATGGCGCCAATGAGCCATTTTTTTGCATACTGTTTTATTACTTTTTGAGGAATTTATTTAGGACATATCCAGAGATTACTGAAATATTAATAGTGTATAAATATGTTTCCTTTCTATTTTTGTTTTTAGAAACTTATACTCCCTTGATTTGAAAAAAAACACTAAGCTTTTCTAGATTTCTATCCAATGTTAAAATTTTATGTGTTTAAAAAAATAGCTGCTCACTACCAGTTGCTTTGTTAGGTAAACAAAAATCACTCATTCTACAGCCATGGAGCTGGTGAGAACATGGAATTTATCTTCTTCTCAAGTAATATGCCTCCAACAAATTTCTTTGTGTTACAAAAGGGAAGCTTTTCGTAACATTTCCCACAAAACTAAATGCAAGCAAATCTACTCCAGGGTTATGTAAATCTGTGATGTAAATCTTCCTTGAGATCAGGAATCAGACTTCCATTCCAACTTCACCTCTTGCATTGTGGGCATACATTGCACTTAGATATAATATAGACAGATGGACGCGTCATCTTGTGTACATACATCTAAGGTGACATTTTAAAATGGAAACAAAGCCATTTGGAGTCAAACAATCAAAATGTATTTTTTTTTGAGCTAATTTTTAACCTGTTTTCAAAATTAAATTAAATTAAAATATATTTGCTCCTATGAAGTATTTGCCTTTGCCAAATTCTGACCAGAAAAAGAAATGTTCCCACTCTGAAGATATTTTATGACACCAATTTGACCTTTCTGTGGTCTTAGTTTACATTTATGACTGTTTCACAAAGTGTGCTGTAGCACTTAYAGCACCCAGAGCCACTAGTCAGGATATGAGATTCATTGTGCTASAGACTGTGGAACATGTAAAACAGTGTAAAGCTGTCTGGGCAGGATTCAGCTGCCTTTTTACAGGTTCCCAGAGCAGTGAGGGACACCCAACAGCACCCTAAAAACACATGAAATAGGACATGTCTGGAAGATCTGCAGCAGCTGGAAGCCTGAAAGGATACCCTTCTGTGCTTAAAATGTTGCCAACATCCTATACTTAGGGAACAAAATGTTACCCTCCCTATTGTGAAACCCAGATTCTGAAAAAAAWTCAAGGACTATGGGATTAAATACTATGTATTTACAAGAAGACAATGTTAATAAAACAAGTACAAGAACTCTGGGAACATAAAAGAAGCAGAACAGCATCAAAGCCAACATCCAATTAGCCCATTAACCTCCCTCTGGCAGTGGTCAACAGTAAATGTTATAGAGAAACACAACAAAAACAGGCTAAATCTGCARAGACCCTTCCCTACTACATAAGACTGCAAATTAAGAGCTTCTTAATAGAAGCAGATTAAATTSCAATCAAAACCTAACAACTCTTACACGGTCTTTTATGAATAGAAACCTTGGATAGATTAACTGCTGGTAGTTTATCTTGAAAAGAAACAGAAGGCTGGCTTTGCTAACTAGTCCCAGGCACAAAATCYGCTGTTAACCTGACACCTCTGTGCAGTGGAGCAGCACCATGGCAGAGTATTCCAGCGTTGTGCTCAASTAACAGCTATTAAAGCCTCAATTGAGAAGGATGTAGCTGAGAACCCAACTTTAGCACATAACACTGAGTGAATTTAAATGGTGCTGTGCCACCCAGACCAGCTTTCATGTAAGTGTTAGGAAATACTATCTTTAAAATTGTTATTCGCATACTTTATTTTTTTTTTTTTTTTTTTTTAATTTAAGTTAAATATTTCACTTTTACCTGACCTGGTCCTATGGACGATCTAGAACATTTTCAAAATCTCTCTATTGAAAATATTTTGGGGTCTGGTAATCAAAATTCTTAAAGGATTCTGGTTTTTGTTTTCTCTCCCCACTTACTGAAAACTAAATTTTTTGAGGTATCAGTGTTCATAATCTCAAAAAATCCTCCCTCACCAAATGCCTCTTAGGATTCTAGTTATTACTCCATTGTATATAACAAATAATTTCTGGATTTCTTAACTGACAGGCTCAGGACTGCAAATTTCAAAATAATTCTGGTTTTCAGGATTTATGTCATCTGCTGATGATGACATATCATATTCTAAAGTCAYAGAGCTGTTATTCTGCTCATACATTTCAAGAGCAAAATATTGATCCTGCTACAAAACAGTGATTTTTAGAGGAAAGATGACAAAGTGTTCCAGTTTTCAAATGTTGCAAAAAAAAATATCCTGCTAACCTGATGTCATTGYTGTTAAATGCCATCCCATCAATCCTTTTCTTGCTGAAGGGAAGATCTTAACCTGATTCATTGGCACAACAYTTCCAGCATTGATGATGTTCTGTCCAAGGTCATGAGGGGGTTCATTCTTGCTCTATATCAAATTTAATTCACATCTGATGRCTCCCACATACATCTGGATGCCTTKGAAAATGAGTAGCTCAGCACTGAGGACTACAGGGGAGCTTACAGACTTCTAAAATCTAATCCACTGCTGTCCTSACAGAGCAAACAGCTCCTCACTGGTGATCAGGGCACAGCTGAGGGTCACCCAGGCTGTCCCTGCATSAGAAAGGTGACARGCTGGTAAACACAGCATCAAGGACSRGTGTATGTAGGTAATTTCACAKCTTTTGRCCACTTTGTGGGAACATCAGCCCAGGTTCTCCCTTGGAAAAAGGTTWGTTATTAGTAAACAAGGTTCCTCTGACATGTGCCATCATTAATATTCAGTCAAAACCATTTTACGGGATTTTATGCTCACAGAATGACTCAGAAAATCAAAGGTTTTGACTTCTGTTGCTTTAGCAAGTATGTGAGGCTCTTCAGTTTAATTGCAGCAATGTTTTGAAATCGAATTCTTGGTTCTACCTGCCATATTTTTATTGTCAGACCCACCACAGTGGTGCCTGGGGACATAAGAACCACAGAGGTGTTGATGTTGCCAGGCACTGCACAGTCTCTGCCCTGTCGAGAGAACAAGGTGACCTCGGAAGAGAATGCAGAAGAGACAAAGGAATGACCAGTTAAGGAAAAAAAGTTATCCAAAGAGGGAGTAGTGAGAGGAAAGAAGRMAAGCTGGCASAAGCYGGAGAAGWGTCACACAATGYTCTGGCTTGGAAGGGACCCACAGCCATTGTCGAGTCCAACTCAAGTAAATGCCCATGCATGGATTGAACTCACAACTTTGACATTATCACCAAATGGAGATTCAGCTTGAGGCACAGAGCCTGAGGTAGGCAACAAAAAAAGCCCACTGGCACCACTCTACTGACAGTGCAAACAAAAGCCCCACATTGACACCACTATGTCTGCTGTCTATTGGCTCAGCTGCTTCTGGAGATGTTCTCCAGGCTTCAGCCTTCAGCTGATTGTTTCATAAAGTTTCTCTTTCTCCAAGTCACAAATTAATGGGACTATGAGGGTAATATTAGTAGGTTTGCTGCTGTGATGGCCATTTAACAGGGCAAAATGCATGTATAATGGAGAGAAAAAGAGGGTTAGCTGTCCTGTCTCTGAAAGCAAAAAGTATTAATTGAAAGTAGACAGTATTAATTGGAAGAGCTGACCTTCACATCAGCACACCTTATAACAATTACATATTCTCACATACTATGCTTACTTACAATAATTGTTACTCCTTACAAGAGCCTGAACGTAAAATCTCAACTAAACTTTTCCCTTGGCTTACCAGCAAAATGAAACAAAAAAAAATAAAAACAAAAAAAACAAAACCAAAAAAAAAAAAAAAAAAAAAAAAAAAAAACCCCAAAAAAAAAAAAAAAAAAAAAAAAAAAACAAGAAAAAAAAACAAAACAACAAAGCAAATAAGATGAGAAGGGAGGGACAGGGATTAGTCTACAGGAATACAGAATTAGGGAGACTGTTATTCCCTAATAGTTTCCCAAATACTCCTTTTGYTTCTCGCAGCTGACTGCAACCCACATTGCTGCTGAAACATCAGCTTTCTTTGCAGGTATATACAGGTTACATGCATAATCAGCGATATAGAAGAAAGCATGTATTACAAATTATCATGGTCATAAGCTCTGAGTCTTTGGACATGGATTGAAGTAAAATGAACAGCGCAGAGTGACACTTTTTTTAATATTTTTACTTCTTTTGTAAGCTTATAAGATTCCCTGAGAAAAAGAACAGTGCTAGAGTGACAYCTCTTTTGGAAGTGGACAGGATACACATCATGGGGCATTCTCGCCCTCTGTGCAGTAATCATCATACAGGCTTATAAACAAGGTGATGTTTCCAATAGAGATAGCACCTCACCTTTCATTTCTCAGTACAGATAGGAGTCCATGGAAGTTATGAAATATACAGTAGAGCCAGAAATACTTGGTGGAACACTTTTTTGTTTTACTGACACTGTGAAAAAAAAATCAACTATGGAAAACTGAAAAGAATATTTTTTAAAATATTTGGTACTTTTTCCCCCACAAAACTGTTGTCAGTAAAATAGAACTCTGCAGGTGAAATCAACTGCATTCAGTTGAAAATAATAATCTTTTTTTTACYGGGGCTTTCTTCAAGACAATCAATAAATTATCTTTGTTCCTTGTACAACCAAGAACATGTTTCTACCTTTCTCCCCGACTCCTTTTTGGGAGTCAGAGCCTTGGTTCTTCAAGGCAGGGTGCCTGCTCCAAATCCTGACCTATCTCACCTGAAAGTAGTCYGGAGAACAGAGTATGGATTTGACTGAAATTTTAAAAGGAGCTTACCTTCCCATTAACTAGAATAAATTATGCCTCTTGGTTTTAGAAGGCTATTCACTGAGAGCTTTGTGGAAAATGTGAATAGGAAGCAAGCTTTCAGCAAGCCTGGAGTGCTGTGCCAATGAGTTGGCATTCTGGGAACAGTCTCCACTGRAGAAGTGCTCTGAGAAGGACTATGGGAGACTGACAAGGGGAATTAACTCCAGGTTTGGGACTGCCGCTTGAGTGAGGGATCCAAGAAGCTCATAAAATATGGAACAGGATCAGCACATAAGCTGCTTTGTATATGTGCAACAGTGGAAATTTAGTCATTTAACCCTCTTGAGTTAATCAGCAGCTGAGCAGTGGTTTTTGAAGGCTTTAGGTAGCTTAAGATACATATATGCGTCTCGGATCATCAATCTTAAAAAAAAAACCTCACAGCCTCTAATAAGGGAAATAAAATCCCATGTGCTCCTTATGTCCARGCTGCCTGGATGGCTTGGAGTTTTATTCAATCTCTTCTGGCAGGACTTATCAAAACAACAGATCGCTTTGGCTAATTAGCCAATATTAGCTAGAGAACTGTGATTGCTGCGTTCTTGAAATAAGGGGGTTAGTTGTGACTGCCTGTTGAAGGAAATGGTGCTACTCTGAAAAGCTGAAATCCTCTAACATGTCAAAAATCAACAAGAATATATGTTTACTTGATTTTTAGAAAGACAAGACACTCTGCTGTAACCTGTGACTCTAGATGGGTGTGCCAGATTTTCTAAAATTGGGGCAGAAAACTCTGTGACCGTGACACACATCACAGGGTCCTCACAGGGAGGAACAGGCACAGCTGAGGTGGATGTGGCAGGATGGMTCAGGACTCAGCATGGARGMTGTTTCAGGAGCAGRCTCACACATCCCTGCTGTCTCACCTGCTCACACATCCCTGCTGTCTCACCTCCTTCAAAAGGCAGCACCACCCTGAAGTCCCCATGCCAGTACAGTCCTGGCCAGTGTCACCAGCCCTGTGACAGAAACCCACCACAGCACCTGCACTTGATTCACTTGTGTCTCTGGGGCTACAAAATGCTCCCCACAAAACTTGCTGTCCATCTCTCTGAACAGCTCACAGCAGCCAGTTAAGGATTTTAATTGTATTTCCCTTTCAGTTGTGGTTACATGGAAATATAATTGCATCCATTTTGTCCCAGACAAAAGGAAAAAAAAAAGGAGGGAAAAAGAGCATTCAAAGAAAGGGAAGTTTACACAGTAACACGAGATCCAGAACTGCAGTAATTACCTCAACATAAGTCTCCAAAGAGTAAAAATGAGACATCACAGAGGAACAGATTATGCCATGTCTGTGGATGCTGGGGTTCATATATCTTCCTCTGAGGCAGCCTGTCCTGGTTGCTGTTATGGACAGGATGCTGGGCTGGACAGACCTGGAGCATGATCCAATCTGACAATTTCTGTGTTCCTACACTACCAGATAGAGAAAACATACCTTATTTAAACTCCCTTAATTTTTCCCTTTCTTCCATGCAGATTTAATTTCCTTCTGGAAAGCAGTTACCCAGCTGTGGCTATGAAACTGGTAATAAGCACACWGCTTCAGTTCAGAGGTGAGCAAGCACTGCTTCTATGTTTTAAGTAATAGAAGATGGGAAAGATAGGAATGGGGGTGGGTAATGAAGGCACTTTGTGGTGTTTGGATCAAGCATCCAGGGAGTACGTCATAGCTGTCAGAGTGAAACAGCAAGTTCTGGTCTTCTTCAGATCAAACGTTTTCAAAACAGGCACAGAAAGCMCGTTCTTTCTGCTAAAAGAAAGACAGGGAAGAGGAATTTAAGTAGCTACGTGCAAAATCATTTCAAAGCTAATTTTTTTTCACTYCTATGTAACACTTTCACCTTCCTCAATAACAGGAGGATGGATACACATAAAATTTTATGTTTTTAAAATTATCACTCTTGTCTTTGAAACATAGGGCCAGGTCTTCTGTTAAGGGAAAATGAAACAGATACATTGATTAAATGCTGTTAATCCAGTTTGCACTGCCTGAGGTTCTGGCATTTGTTCACGTTTTTACAAAAGAAAATGCATATGGAAAACTTGGAAAAGCTCCACRGCTGAAAACTTTCTCCTTGCAAGCCTTGCCATTGAATTTAGAGGACCTGGAATCTCATGCGCATTCCCTGTCCTTTCATTCCTTCTCCAAAACAAGTTTCAGAAGAACAAAGAAAATATTTAACATCTAGTAGAAGGGGGAAAAAAAGGCAAACAATAAAATATTTCAGGTTTTGGAATACATTTCCTATTTCCWTTCTATCCTCAGCAAACTGTTTTGMAGTTACAACAAGAAATCAGAACTTTATGTCTGGGCATGATGGGTGCAAGGGGGAAGAGATTGTAATCAGTCTGAGGTGGGATGTTACTGAGCAGCCAGATTAACATGGCATARTACAGCGTCCCAAACATGGAATATTTCAGTTRGAAGGGAACTACCATGACCAKCTACTCCAGCTGCTTCCCCACTGMAGGGCTGACCAAAAGTWAAAGCATTGTTCTTTGTCTAAATAATTCTTAAACGCTGACAGGCTTGGARGATCCACTGCCTCTCTAGGAAGCCTTTTCCAGTGTTTGACCACCCTCTRGGTGAAAATATCCTTCACAATGTGTGCTCTGAACATCTCCTGGTGCAGCTTTGAACWGTTCCCATGCATTCTATCACTGCATATCAGGAAAAAGAGGYCATCAYCTCCCTCTCCACTTCCCCTCCTCAGGAGGCTGTGGAGAGCAACAAAGTCACTGTCAGGCTCTTTCTCTTCTAACCAGACAACTCAGCATCCTCAGCACTCTACACAGGACATTTCTTCCAGACCTTACACCAAATGTCTTACCCTCTTCCAGAGCCATTCACAGACCTTCATGTTCTTCTTAAATTGTGGGGCCCAGCGTTGCACAGAGCACCCAAAGGGAGTCACACCAGCATCGATACAGCAGGACACTCGGCTCTCCTGGCCGGCCGGTGACGCTGTGTCTGATGGACYCCAGGATGGGGTGTGCTCTCTTGGCTGCCTGGGCTCACTGTGGGCTCACACTGAGCTGCTGCACCCCCAAATCCCTGGCTGCTCTTCCCATTTACATTTGTTCCCAGTGTTACTCCATCCCAGACACAGAATCCAGTGTTTTGACTTCTKAAATTTTATCCAATTAATCACAGCCCAGTGTACCAACCAAACCAGATCCTYTCTCCCTTTAAAGAGGGTCCCCACCAACTCCCAGTTTGGAATGATCAGCAAACTTGCTGATGGTGAATTCAACTCCTGCATCCARATCATTGACAAGTRTATTGAATAGGACTGACCCYAGAAGTTTACCCCAGTTCAATTCCCCACCAGCCAGATTTAGCCCCATTCACTACAACCCTTCAAACACAAGAACAAGCTAAGAACAAGCCTTTATGAAGTTTGTCAAATCAAGAACCAATTCTCTAGGCTGTGTCTGCACAAGAGCCTTCCAAGCCTTATATATGGGATCATTACTGTTGCATCAAAAATTCTCAGAAATMTTCTCATATAATTCTATTTCTTTAAAGAGTCAACACAGATTACTTTTGGAAATAAATTATCTTCTTGAACTGACAGAAAAAAAATTGAATTTTCCCCCCTTAATTAACTTCCCTTAATAATGACTGTAAGCTTTYCTGTAGCACATCCTAAAATCCTTATTTTCATTCTTAGTGAAAACAACAACTATACAGAATGAAAATATAGATCAGCTTATATGGAATTATTGATTAYCCTGTTCTGAACAGAGGCAGGGACTTAGCTAGAATAAAGGCACAAAAYTGCCCATGTTAGCCACCATGCTCCCAGATAGTGTGTAGGCACGATTCAAGGACAGCACAAATGAAGAACTATTCCCAAAAATCATTAGTATCAGGGACAGCCTGCTCTACAAACAAGTTTAACCAGATGGTCATAAACCCTGACATGTATCTACCCTCCTGGCAAAAAACAGAACTTGACTCCTTTTACTTCAAGTGTACAGGTAGCCRCTGTTATTTTCCAACAGGGAGAAGTGGGGAATAAGAGCTCAATGCATTCTTGCATAGAAAAGCAAACTCAACACCCTAAGAACTCACAGCTTAAAACAATCAAACTAAGGAAATAAATGCCCGTCTCCAATTAATCAGGCAGGGATTAATTAATAATAAGATATAAGATGTATATATAAATAATAAGATGTATATATAGATGTCTATATACTGTACTTGTGTGTGTGTGTGTGTGTATAAGTAGCCTTACCCAACCTCTCACCCACCCCAGTCCTTCAAAATAATGTTTTTCCTGAATTTCAGTTTTTCTGTTGTGGGTACTTGAAAAAACCTTCTCAGGCCAAAACAGTCTCTCAAACAACAGTTAACTCAGTCTGTTTTGAGCACTAGCAATAGTTCTCCCACCTTTACCATGGTAATAAGCTTTGAAGGCAAACCAAGAATCTCAAATAATAAAAGAGAAAATAAGATGTCAGTTATCAGTATTCTATAATATTAATGTACTTTCTGTGCATTTAGGATTAGTGCATTGTACAGAAAACTACTGGTTATATCACTACATGTAAAAACGTGCACAGATTAACAAATTCCCACTTTCCTCAGAATTTACACACTTCAAACATTATCTTTTTCATCTGTGAGATGTTTAGCAGTCTGATTTACCAGTGTATTATGAGATCCATCAGTTATAAAAGCATTTATGTAATGTCAAAGATTCACTCAAGTCTAGGAAATTCTGCCTCACAAATATCCTTAAGAGCATCTCTACCACAACTGACAGCTACAGACACAAACCAAAATGGGGTCAGTGTCTTCAGTCTTCAGACTCAAATTCTCTTCTAAGAAAGTAAAACTTCAGTTGAAAGTGCCCAGTACTTCAAAATACCTCATCTCTGCTTTTCTGCAGCTTCCACCATCAGTATTCCACAAGGCAGCAGCTGAGAATTATATATCTGATTTTGTCCGATTAAGTGTGACTTCAGAATCACTGAGAAGGAATCCATTTTCTGCTCAGCACTCCAGAAGATTTATCAGTGAATGCATCATGTCCCAAAGCACAATGCTACTGGGCTATAAAATATTTCAWTGTCTTATTAATAAGTTAATTGAATCCATTGTAATTTTCCTAGCATTCATGCAGCTCACTTTGTCATTGATTGACAGAGATGAATTTGAAGATATTTAAGAGCTTCACAAGCAGATGAACAGCTATATCTGAATTATCACAAATGAGGAATAGTTAAGAAGGGACTGTAATAATCTTTCATTAGAAAATTTGCTGTAGTAACCACTGCAAACCTAATCCTGTTCCCACTGACAGCTAAGGAATTCTGCCTAAAGATTCAATGCCATTTTGAGTTAAAAATGACTGCATTTTTCCCCCAGAACTCAAGAAATTTACAATCAAATGAGATAAACACCAGAGAAAAGTCTGTCAAAGCCAGCCATAACTGAATCGTAAGGTTGTTGATTGACTCATATATTTAATTTCAACATAGATTATTTATAATCCAGAATTTGGGTTTTCAGGGCTTGAGTAGTATTGCAGAAACATCAAAACTTCTAGACTTGTTTAAGAACCAGTCCTACTCCTCGTGTCCCCAGTCAGGATGCCCCCATGTCACAGGGTTATTTAGGAGTCACAGAGATGTACCGTCACAGTAAGGTGTGCACGCAGCTCCACAGCCTGGAACAGGGAAATAACAGCCACTGTTCTGACCATTCTGTGTTTGCAAAACCCACCTGTACCACCAGGATAGCCGGTGGGAACAGGGTATTTCCACTGATTTTATTGGTACACAATGAGCTTTAGTCTTTGTCTTACATTCACAGAGCAGAAAATCCATTCCTCTGTCTTAGTATTTCTAAAAATCAGCTTTGTCTTTTGCCATCAAGGCATGACAGAGGTGAGATAAACCTCATTAGGTGACAGTTCCAGCTTAACACCACACCATTCCTCATAAACTGCGGAAATATTTTTTAGGGACTAAGTGACTTGTGAAGAGTAGTGTGGAGAGGGTCTCAAACAGCCAATTCCCAGCAGAGAGGCTCGGAAGAAAGAGATGAGCAGCAGAGCAGGAAGGCATTAAGCTGCTCCTTAGGGCACCCTTTGTGAGATCCTTTTGCTGGGGTATGGATTCAGAGCTCACATATGGTGGAACAGGAGTTCAGAATGTACTGTGTGCTATTTCAAGCAGAAAGAAAAGAATATTCCCCAAAYACACACACAATTCCCTGAGGTGGATTGGCTATTTCAGCAATACTGATTCAACCAGCTAAAACAAAGCATCTGGCTTCTGTATATTATCCAGCCTGTTTTGCAAACAACATGAAAGAGAGCTAATGAAACCATCCTCCTGATTCCTGCTTAACCTAAACCTCCATGTTAGTTATATATTCTCCCTTAATAAAGGCAGTGAGACTGATTCAACTTCCTTTCCAAGCAAATACCATCCCAGTTAATGCTCAATTTGCTGTAAAATTGAATTAAATCTGCTTTTATTTCAGTTTGGGTAAGCATAAGGGAGGGTTGGTACATTTCTAGTGTAACGATCTTTTATCAGCAAAGCCCTCAAACTACACCTGCAGTGATGAAAATGTTTATAAATTAAAACTGATGCCTAAAGTACTGTAAAGAATGATCAGCTCAGGAGAGTTACTAATTTAGCCTGGAGAAAAGGAGGCTCAGGCTTCTTGCTCTCTACAACTGCCTGAAACAAGGTTGTAGCAAGGAGGGGGCTTCTTCCAAGCAGCAAGCAATAGGACAAGAGGAAATGSCCTCAAGTTGTGCCAGTTGAAGTTTAGGTTGGATATTAGGAAAGGTTTCTTAATCAAAAAGGCTGTCAARCAYTGGAATGGGCTGTCCAGGGACATAGAGTCACCCATCCCTCCACGTGTTAAAAAGTCATGTAGGTGTGACACTCAGCACGTGGTTTAGTGGTGCAATTAGCAGCTCTCATTAAAGGTTGGACTTGATGATTTTAGAGGTTTTTTCCAACCTAAATGATTCTTATCACTTTTTAAAGTGTCTATAGAGACTGGTGGTCATTACATTAGAGAATACAAAAAAAACTCAAACCACTCACCCTATTTGCATCATCAGGATGTCCATTTTCTGCTCATCATATATTACACTGTAGTTCATTAATTTCAAATTAGAGAAAGCAAGCTACCGGTCCCCTGCTGGATAGTTAATGAACTTAGTAAAAAACCCTACAGTTCTCATCAGAAAACATAAATAACCTAAACAGCTAACTTGTGATTGAGTAGGATTTGTTTATCTTCTGGGAACAGTTTATCAGAAATTATAAGCTTAAGCCATTAGAACTATTCCAAGGTTCCAAACAGCTAGTTCTATAAAAGTTAGGAGCTGCTTCTCCATTTTCTCAGGTAATTGTAAGGAGTTTAGACAGATATTAAGGTCTGAAATTCTAGAGCAACTTCTTGGAAATGCCAGATACACAAACACAAGTCCCTGGTTTGGTAAAAAGCACAAGGYGGGTGTTTCTCTTCCCAAATGCTARAAATGTTGTTCTATATTAAATTAATCCCTCTTCAAAACATATCAGTTTCATAAAAAAAAGGTAACTATTAAAGAATGACTAAAAAGTATCTGATCTGCCCAGTCAGATTTTCTGTTATTTTCACTAGATTTTCCATTATTTTCACTAGATTTTCCATTATTTTCACTAGATTTTCCTTTCAATTTTCTTCTCCCATTTGCCCCTGGGACTTTTCTTCTCTAACCTCAAAAGCCAGCGGTCAAATATGAATTATATCTGTGGAAACTATCAAGTGATTTATGTCTTTGCACAGCAATACCCTAGGCAGGTTCCCTGTATGATGCAAAGCAATGCTGATTTAATTCCTGAGAACTGCTCCTCTCATGAGTAAATCATATGAGGAAACTTGCATTCCACTGCCCTCAAAAGAATCAGATTAATTTTTTCTTTTAAAGA